>NC_052616.1:58266664-58566664 GCF_016545825.1 Eucalyptus grandis | reverse complement strand
AAAAATACAATCATTTGTATTTCCAAGAAAAATAGTTGTTATGGTTCAATTAATAAAGCCTCCATCTGATAGTGAGAAGAGAAATTGGTGACAATGCCAAAATAGTCACCAACTCTCACCCTCTTGCACGAGAGCCAAGTCTACGTTACATCCCTATTGTAAAAGGCTCTTCAGACTAGGGCACTTCAATTAATGTAGGATTTTATATGTATATAAGCATCGCTTGAAGAAGTACGAGCAGGATTATTCTATCTCTTTTCGCAGGATTCCTGACTTGCAAACCCGAAGATGATTGTGCGGCATTTCTTTCATTGATCTCGACCTTGATGGTCCCCTTTAATGAACCGTTGACCAAGTCTTCATCACAATTTCAGAGAAGACCTCTCACACTAGTAAAATCGTGCCGCTTGCGAGAATACTGACAGTGAGATAGTGCGGTATTTATAAATCCTGCATAAATGGTCAGGATAAAACAACCTTTTCCATGAGAGTGAGCAAAAAGTCATTTCAGAATGAAAGTCCCTCATCTGGCATGCTCAAGACATCCACATTCTAAATGAAGACTTCTTTCAAATTCTCCCCAGTGGAACTCGGATGATGCAAAACTGACGAAATTGTCATGCATGAATCCCATTTAAATCCATGAATTTACAGCATATATAATCATTGTGTGCATATTGCAAGTTGTTCAATAACAGACATACTTCTAGAGATTAGAGATACCATCAGGTATCCCCTTTGTCTTTGAGTACTGGCTACCGTTCGGATACTCCTTTTTCTTGACATTCGACCTGTTCGAGTTGTCTTCATAATAAGGATGTTGGCGACTGTCCAAGTATCCCCATTTGTCTCCATGTATGCTTTCTCATCATCATGATGCTAGGACCTGCCTGAGTGGTCCCCGACCGTATCATAAATACTTGTGTCTATCCAAGTATTCTACTGCTCTGTATATTTGCGGCTACCCAGGTGTTCTAGCCCTTTTAAGTGCCGGCGACCAACCAGGAGGTGAGAGACATTCATGAAAATGTGAGGTACGTCCTCGATATTCCCATTACCAGGAGATGAGAAACCTTCATGAATATGTGAGGCACGTCCTCGATATTCCCATTACCAGGAGGTGAGAAACCTTTACAAATATCCTAGGTACGTCCTCGATATTCCAACTGCCAGGAGGTGGGAGACCTTCACAAATATGCGAGGCGCGTCCTCGATATTTCACATACCAGGAGGTGAGAAAACCTTCACGAATATCTCAAGTACCCTCTAGAGTTCATACTTATGATCATCCAAGTACCCCTTCAACGCCTGCGAACGTCCAGGCACCCTCCAAAGTTTGTACTTGTGATCATTTTAGTACCCCTTCAACGCCTGCGAATGTCCAGGCACCCTCCAGAGTTCATACTTGTGATCATCCAAGTACCCCTTCAATGCTTGCAAACAACCAGGTACCCTCCAGGTTAGTACTTGTGAATATCCAGGTACTCTTTCAATGCCTGTGAATGCCCAGGTATCTTCCAAACAGATGCCTTGAGAAAGGTCGGCGCATCCCCTGAGAAAGGTCGGCGCATCCCCTGAGAAAGGTCGGGTAACCATTTGGTGTCCTTGACAGAGATTAGGCACCCCACAAACAGATAACCTGAGAAAGGTCGGCGCTGTGGCACCCCTCGACGACCCCCGATCCGTTAGGGTCGCCACAGTTCGCTTACCTTTCACTTTCCCTATTAACATATCACTCTGATACCATTTCAATTGCAGCGGGTCCATACAATATAGGGGGTTTACACATTTTTTTTTAATAGGTCCCTTGCGCAATTCATATACGGAAGCACATCCAACAAACTCCCTTCCCTATATTCAGAAAACGATGCACACCGACTAAACATCTTATATAAGTTAAAGCCGAACACGTTTATTTACATAAAGCAGATGGACATCTTTAGTCGGTACATCGAAATGCCAATGTTTCTATACTCGGCTATACTTCAAAAGATGACCAACATCTTTTCTAACCGTCGAATACTTAAAGTCCATCGATTTGTGTTGGCGTCCAAAAGTTCCTCCCTTTGATATCCTCCTCCTCGCAATCATATCCAACCACTTGATTCATCTACTTTTGGTAGCGAGAGGATCTTATATAGTACGAAATGTTATTCCTCAAAAGGGGTGAGTACAACCACTCGGCGGGTAAAGGCCAATAAACCACTCAATACATCATGCCATGCAATCATCACAATCATAGCATCACATGTCATACAAGCATCCATGCACAACATACCATGGCATCATGCATATGTCATCATACCTCATGTACTGTCATCATCATATCATACACTTACCATCAACATGTCACATATGGCATCATCCTTACCATGCATCCATGCGTATAACATCATCATCATATCACATGTACCATCATCATTGCCATGCATCCATGCATATAACATCATCATCCTATCACATGTACCATCATCATTGCCATGCATCCATGCATGTAACATCATCATCATATCACATGTACCATCATCATTGCCATGCATCCATGCATGTAACATCATCATCCTATCACATGTACCATCATCATTGCCATGCATCCATGCACATATCATCATCATATCACATGCATATACCATCATGCATATTTCAATTTCAATTTCTCAATTTCATCCTTTCATATTGGACCGCCACATTTCTCTTTCCCAGGACCAATGTTTGCATCCCATATTCATCACTTGCGCCCAATCCTGGCGTCGCGAGAACCTCCGGCATTCAGCCATTTAAGGCCACCGGGCATCCGGCCCCCCACATTCCGGGCATCTCGTATCCCAACTGGCATCACGAGGCATCCCCTCGTGCAAAAACCTCCGAGGCTTCCGGCATTTACACTCCCTGGTCGGGCATCTCGCATCCCAACTGGCATCACGAGGCATCCCCCCGGGCACAAACCTCCAGGGCTTCCGGAATTATGTACCGACAAACCACCAGGCCTCCCCTGGAATTACGTACTGTATACCACTGGGCATCCCGACACTCCCGGGGAATCTCTGGGGCTCGCCATGAAAATGGTTTCCCCTGCCCTCCGGAATTACGTACCGACATACCACCAGGCCTCCCCTGGAATTACGTACCGTATACCACCGAGCATCCCGACACTCCCGGGGCATCATCGGCTCACACCTCCGACGACCTTCTCATTTATCTCAATTCTCATCTTCAATTATAGCTCAATTTTAATCATGGCATGTGATGTGATGGCATTCAAGATCATATTCATCATTGAATTCATACACGCATCTCAATTCACTATCATGCATGCATCAAGACACCATCATCCAATCAATACAATTCATGGAGTCCATGCAATTTAAAATGGTCCATATTTCATGCCCTTTTTACAAAATTTCAGCATGTACCATTTTTAGAAAATATTTAAATTAAATATCCATAAGCTTCTCAAAAATCATGAAATCAAGGCACATGATAGATAAGACAATAAGATAACAATTCCATGAAAAACACATGCCCAATAGAGTTCCACACAAGAAGATACAATTCTCACAAAACAGCATGCAATCTCGGATAGAAACAGAATGCACAGTTTCCGAAATAATTCTATTAAAATATTCTAACGACCTCAGAAAATTATGAAATTTTACCAGGTTGTAGCTAAGACGCTAAAGTAGATTTTTCATGAAGACTTCTAGGCCAGATTCGTTTTAGATAATTTTATACAGTCGTACGAAGATTCTGGATCTATCACCGAAATGTCCGGTGTATGTATCTCCGAAATACCGAGTTTTTACCCACTTATTCTTCTTCGTTTCCCCTGAAATTTGGATATGTTTTACTTCAAGAGTTTCCCTATAACTTTCATTAAGGTATCTAGGTCAAATTTCCAGAGTATAGTCATCATATGGGTCCATGAAATCTCGGGTGTCCTGTACCGCGTCTCCAGATTTACCGTCTTCAAGAGTAATTCGATTCACTAGGCTACACTTGTTAATTTTACTTCAAATTTGAGTATGTTAGTCTTTAAGATGTTCTATACAAGTTTCATGCAGAAGTCGAAGAGAGATTCTTGATAAAAATCGACATGCAACCACAGATCGACCAAAAGGTCAGCAAAATCGTTCCAGATCTAGTGTCTTCGTAGGATGAGGTTTTGACCTCTCAAATCTCTATAATTTTGTACCGAATTTTATTATGTTGCATTTTAGGATGTTGGCTACAACTTTCATGAAGAAATAAAAGTCAAAATCGGACTGAAAACATGCATGCAAGCTCTCACAAGATTCTGGTTCAGGCGGTTCATGCGAAAACATTCCAGATCTAGTATCTCCGTAGGATGAGAGTTTGACCCCTTAACTCTCCATCATTTTGCACCAAATTTTAGTATGTTGTAGTTTAAGATGTTGGATACCACTTTCATGAAGTAATCAAAGTCAAAATCGAACTCAAAACATGCATGCAAGCTCTCACAAGATTCTGGGTCAGGCGGTTCATACGAAAACAGCATGCAAACTCAAGAACAAGTCACATTCTAGCTTCGGTTTTGCCTACTCTAACATCCGAAATCTACCACCAACAAATAACACATGCAAGGCACACATGCAAGAGCGGAAATCAGTCCCAACTTGCCTCTAAGACTGAGCAAATACGAGCACACGGACGGCACACCGGCGACGGACGAACGGTGTGCGGGCGGCGACGGGCGGACAGCTCCTTCTCTCGGCTCCCCCTTCTCTCTCGCCACTCCCTCTCTCTCTCACTCTCTCAAAACCAGCCACTCTCTCTCTCTCTCTCTTTTTGGTTGCTATAAAAATTGCATGCACCCTCAATTTGCATGGGGGACACTTGTCCTTAAGAAGGAGACAAGTGTCTCCTTTGCCGAGGACACTTGGGGGCCATGAGGCTCCTCACTCCTCCCCTCCATGCGTCAGCAGCCCAATGGACTTCATGGGCCGGGCCTCTTGGCCCACTTTAGGCCCATCTCACTTGGGCCTAAAGTCCAAGCTTAAATGGCCCAAAATTTTCTTAAATAAGTCCATTTTTACTTTTAATAATTTACCTTAAATCCCAACTTATATAAATACTAAATTACAATTTCATATGGCCATAAAACTTGAAATCATAAATCCATAAATTCCAATTTATAAAACACATGGCCAATGATAGAATTTTCTTTCCTATCACATAATTATCCATTAAAAGCTTGGCCATAAATCTTATTGCAAATTATGGATTAAATGGCTATAAAATAACTTAATGGCACTTCCATCACCTATTCATAGACTTTAATGTAACTAGAGGTCATTATGAATTTTGGGATGCCACAGGCGCATCCCTCGAGAAAGGTCAGGTACCAATCGGTGTCCTTGACAAAGGCTAGGCACCCCACAAGCAAATGCCTTGAGAAAGATCAGCACATCTCCCGAGAAAGGTCGGGTAACCATCTAGTGTCCTTGACAGAGATCAGGCACCCCACAAATAGATGTCTTGAAAAAGGTCGGCACATCCCCCCGAGAAAGGTCGGGTACCAACCAGTGTCCTTGATAGAGGCTAGGCACCGCACAAATTGATGCCCTAAGAAAGGTTGGCGCATCTCTCAAGAAAGGTCGAGTAGCAACCGATGTCCTTGACAGAGATTAGGAACCCCACAAACCGATGCCCTGAGAAAGGTCGGCGCATCTCTCGAGAAAAGTCGAGTACCAATTGGTGTCCTTGACAAAGGATTAGGCACCCCACAAATAGATGCCCTGAAAAAGGTCGACGCATCCCCCGAGAAAGGTCGGGTACCAACTGGTGTCCTTGACAAAGGATCAGGCACCCTACAAACATATGCCCTGAGAAAGGTCGGCGCATCCCCTGAGAAAGGTCGGGTAAACCACTTATTGCTCTAACAGTCGACCGAAGAAAGGTTCGGGTCCGAGACAGACCACTCATTGCTCTAATAGGCAATCGAAGAATGGTTCGAGTCCTAGAAAGGCAATTCCCTGTCAAGGCGACCGAAGAAAGGTTCGAGTCCGAGACAAACCACTCATTGCTTTAATAGGTGACCGAAGAATGGTTCGGGTCCTAGAAAAGCAATTTCCCACCAAGGCGACCGAAGAAAGGTTCGGGTCCTGGGAAAGTAACCTCCTCACGTCACTAGTTAAGATGATACTCTGATACTTGCCAAACTCAAGGTTCGCACCCTATCTCACCTATTCTCGGTAAGTAACTACAGGTATCTTCTTATCTGTCTTAGTATGTGTAATGTTATATTACTCTTTTTCTGCATAGGACAATAGGTCCCAAAATAAGATATAATCTACTACATATGTATAGGCAAAATTTAGGTATCCGTTTGTCTTTGAATGCAACCTGTACGAGCTTATCTTCAAAGAGGGGTAGCTGTTGACACCTAAATTTTAAATTAGGCCTTAATCTCTATTATTCTTCATTTTCTGTTTTTATTTTTACTTTCACTTATGGATAAATAATAACAACAATAAATAAAAAAAAAAAACATAAACCATAAAAAGAAGAAAGAACAAAAGATGCCACAGTCGCATAAGGCTGGGCTTGTACACCCAGTCCCTTTCTCCTCTCTCTTGTTTCATGCGGGCCCCCATAGGCTCAGCTCGCGCGATCCGACCCGGCCCTTCTCTTTTTGTCTCCTTCCTCCCTTTGTCTTCTTCCTCTGCAACTTGCACAACACCTACGGCTGAGGGGGGTAGACCGACATCGGCTAGAGGGGATGGATCTCGGGCGCCATTAATGCTCGAGCGTGCCTCGTTACAAGAGCAGCGATGGGACGTCGGTTTAGCCGAGGGGATCCGGTCGGCGAGTCAAAGGCTGACAGCCGAGGCCCTTCGTCGACTGGACCCTCCTCGCCTATAAATAGGGGGGCGCCACCTCCGTCGAGGAAGAAGCCAATGAGCTTAGAGAGATCCCTGGAAAGACTTCAGGGGAACTTAAAGAGTGAGCAAGGCAAAGAGGGGTCGCAAGCTCAAATGACCTCCCCCGTGAGACGTCGAGGGAGGAGGCCAGCGGCAAGTGAACCCGTAGAGAGGAGGGAGATTGTCACGCCCCGATCCTCGAGTGCGTGCCCATCCCTCTTTGGTCAATTAAATTTTGTGACTTCCCAGGATGAGTCGTCGACCCTTTCATTTTATTGCACATGCAGAAGCGAATAATAAATTCCCTAATAGTAACCATATCGGGATAGAAAAGTAGGACAACAAATTCACAAACAAAACACACCTTTATATACACACTGATTCATGTATAAGGTCTATGACCAAAAGACTACAAAAGACCATCTCTCCAAAAGGAAGCGGTCCTAACTGACCTACACTTCAGATCGCATTCTATCGGCTTCAGGTCCTCCACTCGACGATCTTGAAAATTGAGCCCACGACAGGTGAGATATAAATCTCAACGAGTTCATGCTTTAAACCCCGATTAGGAGGGAAATACGCCTGAGGGCGTGCTAACCACACAATCACACAATCACAGAGACTTACCTAGTCTCAGATCCACCCTGCAGGTCAGTACAATTTATATCACAAACATCATGGAAGCATGAGCAACAACCAAGCTCAATTAACTGGAATGCCATATTGAAATTCTCAAACCAACACAGAGGTCCTGATTATAGGGCTAAATCGTTATAACACGTCCCATACCGTGCTACACAATTTTGTCCCATAATCTGACACATTCAACTCAATTGATCATGCGCTCCTAGTTTTGATCTCGGCATATAGCACGGCCTATTCTCTGTTCAGTGGTCTTTTGGCATTGCTAGGCATCGTCTCACCCTATTGAGCACAGCACGTCTCCATCAAATGGCTTTCTTGAAGGAGCATAGGGTCCAGAATCTACTGCGACCGACTTCCCATTGTTTAGGGGCGTCCCATATAGGGGTAACGTCCAGCTTAACAGCCCGGGACAAGTTCTCTTAACCAACACACGATCACTCAATCTTGGCCTAGAACACTGTGAATTGCACTCAAATGCCTCAATTAAAATGGTGAACCTGGCCTTTTTCTTCTTATTAGAAACACGTGGTGAAATAGGCGTGTGTGGGTATACGGTTAACTTAACCCAGAAAAGGTGATATCATTCATTTTTAAAATCCCACTATTTTATATAATACTACTATTTTCGGTGTCAAAATCCGACACCCGGGATTTTCTGAATAAATATTGAAAATTCACAATTTTTGGAATTAAATACCAAAATTCCAATCGGCACTCAATTTGCACAATTTAACATTCAATTGCAGAAATTAACCACACCATTGTAATCAACACGGAAGTCACCGGCTATCCTGGTCTAATTTCCGGAAAATAATTAATAATTAATTAATTTCTAAAATTAATTAAATAATTCAATTTAAATCCTATAAATACCAACCTAGGCCAAAAATCACTAAATTAAATACCGATACGGGCCTGGAAAATTCCCAAACCCTTCTAGATAAATAACACTATTTATCTAAGCCTCACTTAATCTAATCTAACCACCTAACATGCACAATTGAATAATTAAATCACTAATTTAATCTAACTAACCACATAATTCCTAATTAATTAAATCTAAACACCCCTTAAACGTTATTAACCTACTTAGAAGAGTTTCGTGCATAAACTCATCGGTTTATTGCAGAAACCGGTTCACTGCGACGATGGCATGACGACGGCTGAACTTGGTCTCGCGACGACACCCATGGGTTTGGACCGGGCCTGAAATTGGCCCAACAAATCTCAGCCCAATCTGAGATTTGTTTTTGATTTGGGCTGGGCTTCAAATGGGCTGCTGTTGCTCGTGTGGGCTAAAGACTGTTGGACTGGGCTTGGGATGAATTCACGGGCTGCGGCTTGCTGGGCTGATCCACGAGCGAAGATGGGAGCTGCTGACACGAGATAGAGAAGCAACAACGTCCACAAGTTGAAGAAGCTGGATGCTAACCGCGGCGTCGATTGAAGGAGGGAGCATCTTTGGTCTTCGTGGCGGCTTGCAGAAGGATCAGTTGAGGCATGGGAAAAATTTGTTGATTCGGGGTCAACAAAAGAGAACCCCGCTGGTGGACTTGGACGAGTGGAGGGGCAGCTGGATTTCATGGCTTCGGTGGGGAAATTTGCTTCGGTCTTCAATGGGCTAGAGGAGACATGGACTGATGGAGGCTATGGGCTTGCAGGCAATGCTTTGTGGACTGTCTTTGATGGAGGAACGTGGGGCAGCAAATTCGGCAGAGAAAGAGATGCGAGGAAATTGAGGGAGGCTTGAAACGCGCGGACGTGCAATCAAGAGAAGAAGCAGCTGGTCTTTTGCTGAAGTAGGAGCCACATGAAGAAGACGGTGAGCAGCTGGCGTTGGCGTGCAAGAGAAGGTTGGGCAAAATAAAGGGTTTAAAGTCAACACCATTATCCTTTCCATTAAAGGCTTGGTCCCCTCCTATTTCTTTCCAACATGATTAATCCATACATTATTCAATTAAATGCCAAATTTTTTAGCCTCTTGTTCTAAACCGAATTTCACCACTTTAGGTTTAAATTCCTCGCTCAATTTCCCAAATTGAGGTCGAATTTCGATGAAGAAAAATCTCAAACAATTTTCCGTAAGTCCCTAACACTCAAGGGCTCGGCATGGAAGTCCAATTTTTCTTTAATTTGGCCCATCTGAATTTCTATTATTTTTCCAGTGACGTCCGAATCGGTTTTTCGTAAAAATCTCGGAATTTCTGAAAATTCTTCGAAGGATGAGTCGATGTTCCTAAAATAGATCGTGACATGACAGAACTTTCAATTTTTGAAATCGGGTTTAAATTCGCGGTTAATTTCAATCCGACGTGCTTTTAGCATGACCTAGTCTACCGGGTAACTTTTAGGAATTTTTGGTACAATTGATCCCTGATCAATTTATCTCGAGTCACATTGTACATCTTCAACACGTTGGCGACTCTCTGTTGTCGTGAAAATCTCGAGGTTTCAAATACAGCCACCGGGTACCAAAACGATAGAAAAATCGGTCTAGTGTTGATTGACGAGTATTTTGCAATCAGGTGGAATCACCCACACTCTGATCACATATCTCAGTCAAATCGACCTATCTTCGGTCTTTGATCGATTTCTGACAGTGCCATAATGACCCTTGTAGACCAACACGGTCGAGCAGTCGATTCCTGGTCGAATTCTCAAGTCCATTGCATTTAGATTCCTTAATTGCTTCTCCAGATAGACCAGTTATCTCGTGAGTGATCAATTCAGAGAATAGCAATATCGACGCGTTGATGAAAGGCCTGATTTATTTAATCGAAAATGAAATCTGAAAATTCAGGCTGTCACAGAGATCGGAGGGTGGCCCGAGCGAGATCTGGGTGAGGGGCTAAGATTTGTGGACCAAATCTGAAGATCCGAGGGTGAGGGTCGGCAGAAGGGCCAGATTTGACTAGATCTAGGAGTCGTCGTCGCCTGCCGCTAGAATTCCGCCATCCCCGACGACTGTCGCCGTGTCTGGGTCCCCATCGGACCACTCACTCATCGTTGCGCCCTTGTCACGGTGAGCTAGGGTTCGCCTAATTTCCTTTTTGGGGTTTGCTATACGTGTTGGGGTCGTCGGGCCGAGACTCACGACTGTTAGCTTCACGCGAGTTCCGGCCCTCGACCGATTGTAGCTTGCTTCCTTGTTGGTCCCTGTTGCTCGACTACCGGAATCTCGATCTTGACTTTGAATAGGTCAGATCCTCCCCCCTCACTTGGCGTTTGACGAAAAGCCCAAATGAGCTCGACAGTTGTTGGTGGATTTGTGGTGACTGACCGCAACGGGCGGCGACGAGCGACGAGACCAGCTACAACGGTTGGCCAGACAGAGATCAAGGTGGTGCCGGCGGGGGCCAAGCTTGGACCAAGATGAGCTTGGTTGCCCTCGCTGCGGATCGCCAGATCTCGGAGGTTCCAAAGCTGGATCAGAACGGAAGAAGACGGGTCAAAAATGGGTCGGGTGTGGGTCGCGGTCTGGTAGGGTTCTGCAAACCGGGTCGTGGCTATAAATAGGGTCGATGGCCAGACTCGGTCGATGCTTGGGTAGTAACCGGGTAGGGTTTCTCGGTTGATCCGGGTCAATTGGGCCCAGTCGCGTGTGGGCCGATCTCACGCGGGCCAGGAAACAAATGACCCTTTTGTCTTTTTTTTTTTTTTTTTTTTTGATGACCTAGGGAACCCCATACAGCCGGTAGTCGGCGGGCAAACCACAGGGCGCACGAGGAACCACCACCCCGTGCAAGAGGTTAAGGCACCAAGCACCTCCACTGGGTTTCGAACCCCTCACCTTGAGGGCAATGATCAATGGGGCCTTATCTAGTGGAGCCACCGCGGCGAGTTGTTACCCTTTTGTCTTTTTGTGCATGCTGTAATTGAAAAATTCTAGGCCAGGTCCACGCTTCTAGCCCATCCGGGCCGGATGTTGGCCATTCGGGCCAAGGGCTGCGAACCGGGTCGGTCATTTTTAAATATATTAATATATTATAATAAATTTTTTTTTAATAAATAATAAATAAAAAAAATAAAAAAAAATCTTGGGTTGGGCCTGCCATTCGGGTCTCAGGCTAGCGGCCTAGGCCGGACCCAACTCGGGGATTTGACCAGGTTGCCTTTTAAATATTTTAATATATTATAATAATAGGTAATATTCTAATAAATAAGTAAAAATAAAATAAAAATAAAAAATAATTTATTTTCCAAAAAATAAAAATATAAAAAATATCCCATATTTTCTCAAAAAGCCAAAAAGGGTCGAAAATGCCAAAAATGATTTATATTTAAAAAAAAAAAGACCAAAAATCCAAAAGTGCTTTTTTATGTTTAACAAAAAATATAGAAAAAGATCAAAAAAATGTTTTTCCTCCACAATTGCATGGAAAACCCCTCAAAATCTAAAAATCCGTAGGGTTTAAACAAAATTAGGTACCGAAAGGGCATTAGTTATTAACCAGTGTAATCAAGTCCTTGATCCTAATTCCTCTGGTTGCGCATGAATGAGTATTTCTCCTAATATTTCGCTTGGGTTTCTAATTGACCTACCCCAAATTGATTAGCGACGACTCCTATTTAAAATTAACTTATAGGTTAAAAACTTGACCATTAAGTCATGAATTGGTGGACTTGGAAGAGTTCAGGCTAAACCTAATAGACCTAGCCGAACCATTAGCCTCTACAGGCGCCTAACCCTAATCAAGTGCCGAAAAAAAGAAGTCGCGACAATTAATTATTACTCAAATTGACTCATTTAACTCGTTTTGATCCATTTATATGCAATACAAATTCGGAAATCCATACTCAGTTTGACTCATACCTATTCCATACCTAGCTCAATCCACATAATTAAAACATATGGATATTAAAAAACAAGAAGTTATATGCTATGTATGTAGTGATTTATTGCGCACTCATACATATTCTAATTGAATGATAGATAATAATAGATACTATTGCACATAGCCTAATTAACTTCCCCTAGCATACATCGTGAAACATAATAGGTGTACATATGTGTGGAGATAATTTTTCCTATAATATAACCTTTATTCCTAGTTCAATTTATAGAATTAAAATTCACATGATAAGATATTTGTAATTTAAGTTTGAGACTTTAATAATATTTCTCAAGCTTTTTTCTTTGAATTAAAAAATTAAAAATTTCTATTTGTAGATGAAAGATTCATCTCATTAATTTTAAATGTACTTGTTGACACTTAAATTTTGACTAGGTATTTTAAATTAGGGCTTAGTTTTAATGTGCATCCATTAATCTTTATTTTCCTTTATTTTACTTATTTTTCACTTTTTTTCGGATAATATAAAAATAATAATAATAACCAAAAAATGAATAAGAAAACAAGAGCGAAAGCGGCGGCGCTGGGCTAGGCCTTCGAGCCTATCCAACTGAGAACCGCCTTGGGATTCTAAGAAGAAGAAAATTTTTGGAAATTTTAGAAATACCAAGAGTGCTTAGACTTCGGGGAGAATGTCATATCAAAACAAATTTTGCCAAAGGTGTGGTAGACAACATGGGCCAAGACCCCATAATGATCAACTGAGGTGTTTTGGGTCTGGGCAGAGAGGTCATTTTAGAAGAAATTTTCCACAAGAAGGATCGCAACCGAATGCCAACTCGATGTGACAAGTGCAACAACGTGTAGGTGGACCACCTTTGCAAGGGAAATCTCAGAGACCACCGGCACAAGTAAGGGTGTACACAATCACCCAGGAGGAAGCTAGAGCTTCCAAAAACGTTAACCCATGTATGATTTCTATAAATGATAAGAAGGCATATGCGTTGTTTGATCCGGGTGCTACACATTCTTTTGTGTTTGAGAGAAATAGGAACCAAATCTTTAGATATGCCTCTTTGTATTTCTACACCGCTGAAGAACATGGTGTTGTCCACGTTAATATGTGAGAAGTGTAAGATAACCATAGGGGATGAGATCTAGAAATGGACTTGGTAATGATAGTTATGTATGACTTTGACGTCGTTGTAGGAATGGATTGGCTCCGTAAGCAACGGACTATAATGGATGATCTCCTGGGATAGTACTTACCTATGTGCCAAGGATAAAACCGTGAGGCTTAGTATGGGATAGGCCAAGCAGACATTATCTCTATATGTTAGTCCCTATCGAAACGAGACCCTCCAATAGATGTGTAGTTCGGGTTCAAACCGGGCGAAAGCTGGTGGACCTGTAACGACCCAGTCGGATGAGGGTGGGCAGTGGACATGCCGAGGCCAGAGTGGCTGGGCAAGGAGTGGCTCTTGGCAAGCTTCTAGGATGGTAAATGATGCAGGAATGAACCGAACTATGCACTGAACTAGAAGGGCAATGATTTTGGGATAATTTTATTAGAGTGGTGCAGCGGAAGTATGGTTAAGCTTGTAAAATTCCTATTTGTTGGAATGAAGTGGGTGAAAGAAAAGCTACGCGGATAAGCGTAGAAGATCCTTAGAATTTGGCATAGGAGATCATGTATTCCTAAAGGTATCCCCGATGAAGGGTATATCATAATTCGGAGTAAAGGGTAAGTTAAGCCTTAGAATTGTCGGACCCTTTCGAGATTCTTGAAAAGGTAGGGGATGTAGCCTGTCGGCTGGCATCGCCTCCTAAAATGACAAATCTGCTTGACGTTTTCCATATGTTGATGCTAAGGAAGTATCGGCCTAACCCTGGTCACATACTCGATCATGAAGCCATCAAAATGGATGAGCAAGTAAGATACATGGAAACGCTGATGCAGATATTGAATCGGAAAGAGCAAGTTCTTCAAACGAAGAAAATTTCGCTAGTTAAGGTCTTAGGGCAACGCCACAACGTGGAAGAGCCTACGTGGGAAAGCGAAAAGAAATGAGGCAAAGGTACCCTCATCTTTTCAAAGAGATGTAAGAGACGTACACTTTCGAGGACAAAATTCTCTAAGGAGGGGAGATTTGTGACATCTGGATTTCGCCGGACCTCGAATACGTAATTGTCTGAGATGGGGTCAACGAATTTGTCATCGGACTACGTCGTTGGCGCCACTTGTGGATGCCATTTCGTTACCACTCTCACCGTATCGAAACGTCACATTTCGTCACGTTCTTGCGATAGCACCTCATCTAGAAATTTCTTCACGCGATGTCACTCGCAAGGCTAACATCTTCGGCATTGATACCTTACCAAGTGAGCTTTTCATACACGTGGAGACGTAGACTTCTGAAACTTCAGTCACATTAGACCATGCATTCCCATGCAAGACCATGCAAAATCAAGGTCGGTTCTCCACAGCTGAACGGCAAAAAGGGAAATAAAGGCTTCGACAATGCTGGCGAAGAAGGCCACGCTCACGTCCATGGAAGTCAACCAAAGAGAAAGGTTGACTCACGCAATTGCAGCCACGTCCAAGCTGCTCATGCCGCATGCAAGTGAAGAATTGTGGCCATCAAACCCACAGCCACGTCACCTCTCCATTCAGCCGGTCAACAAGAGGAGGGATCTTGACCGAGCAGCCACGTACGTGCATGGAGCAGCAGGTGTCGTGGACGAAGGGAAAGAACTTCCCATGCAAAGACACAGAAACATGGAGTTGTCCCCGTCCCCTGCTGCCACGAAATTTGGACTGTTGACGTGCTCGCGCCCCTCTCCTTCGGCCAGCAAGCTTCGAAACTCATGCATGCGGAAGACACGTCCTCTCCAGCTGCCGCTCGCCCCTTGCTGCCACCGGATAGAGAAAATTGTTGACCCAAATTAGTCCACCATCGGAAGACAACGAGGCAAGCAGAAGACCTCCTTCTCTCTCTTTTTTTTTTCCATCTCCCTCGGCGCCCAAATTCTCTGTTTCTTTCTTAAAATTCCAGTGGTGTGTGTATTTAAGAAGACTCAGAATTCCTTCCCCCTTTCACTCGTAGCTTGCTGTTTCGTCCGTGCTTTGTCGACCACCGCACCACCGCTAGCCATCAACCTTCTTCGTCACCGTCCAGTTCATCTTGACCGTGCCGCAGCTCACAGTCCATCTAGTCGTCAACGCCGCCAAATTGAAGGCAAGTTAATATCTACTAACCTATACAACGTGAATTACGTCGTCATTTGGTGAAGTGTGTTCCGTAAACTAACGTTGTTTTGAATACTCGCGCCAAAGTGTGAACTCGAAAGTTGCCGAATTGATTTTGAGCTATGTGATAGGATTGCATATCTATTATGGTTGAGTGTGAATTTGGCGCCTATGTATGTACTGATTTTTTTATGTTTTCAAAGCTCTAAGATTTTACATGCAAACTATTTTGAAAATCTTAAGGTCGGGACCGAGTTTGAAGACTCGCCGATGCGTCAATTTCGGTATTTCAAGAAAGGCTTACGGTTTTGGCATTTCAAAGTTTTTAGTTTCAAAAATCTTCACGTCGGGACCGATATTATCGACCCGCCGAACTGTGATTTCCAATACTTCAAGAAGTGCTTATGGTTTTGGTGAAAATCATCACTTGTACATTCCAAGTTTTGAAACGTAAAATGTTTTAAGTCCACGCCTATAAATTTCGGATTTTGATTGGGGTGGAACGATAGAAAACTTCTTCGATTTATTTTGGTATTCGAACTCTGGACTTTATGAAAGATTTTACCAATAGAGATTTGATACACCATTGAGATTTCATTGGATTTTGACCCATACCATGATTTGGGATTTTGAAATCAAAGCAGTTTTCACATATTGTCGGGACAGGAACGTTTTGGCATTTAAAATGATTTGACTCCTACACCATGGTTGCAACGTTATTGATGCTGTCAGACCCTCGGGACGATGATGCCTCGGGTGTCGGGTTGCCCATAGGATCGTAGTGGCGATGCCTTTGGGAGTCTGGGGATATCATTGACATGGTAAGCTCCGGAGGTCCGCCGGAAGGCGGGATGCTTGGAAGTGTGATGAAACACGTTCCGGATGCCTGGGGACATCATTGACATGGTGAGCCCCAGAGGTTCCTCGTGATGCTAGGTGAGGTGCGAGATGCCTGGAGATGTGACGTAACATGCTCCGGATGCCTGGTGACTGAAATATGGAACCGGAGGCCTTCGTGATGCCAGGTTGGGTGCAATATGCCTGGAGGGACGCAAACATTGGTCCTCCAGAAGATGGTGGTAGTGAGTCATGATAAACTGAGTTTTAAACAATTACTTGTTTTATTGTACTGTGCTGTTTGTGATTCTTTTAAACTTATGCACACTCAGTGCTTTGGCCGTGAGCCCTATTTTGGATTGCATGGAAGCAGATGATGATAGTTTTACATAATATAGTTTAGTAGAGCTTTAACTGCTAAGTAGTTGTACTCACCCCTTGTAGGGCTAACATATTTCAGAGTAAGAAAGATGCCACTGCTGCCCCCATCCTTTGGTACCTTCTACGGCATTCCCATTGATTTGCGGTGGGAACAATCGAAGCATCCTGATTCGGATCTGTTAGGACTGACTTTCATCCGAGTGCGGGTGATTTTGACGTTCAATGTTGGCCTTCCTTCAGGGCCTGTGTACCATGACTATGTGGTCCTATACGTCCGAAGGAACGGGCTACTGCCGTCGCCACTAGAGGAAGGGAGTTGACCCATCAAGGACCTTGCCGCGAATATTAAGGAAGGGAGTTGATGGATCTGCTTCTGCCATATTATTGCGCAGGGACCAATGAAAAATGTGATAGACCCCCAAACTCGTGAATTCGCCGAAATCCAAGAGTATTAGAATAAAGGACATCCAGGATAAGGAAAGAAGTGTGGCGACCTTAATGGATCGGGGGCCGTCGAGAGGCGCCACAGGATCACTAGCAACAAGCTTCAAGATCCTCCCCCGAGAGACTTCAGGGGAGGCCTGAGGGCGAGCAGCCAGAGATCTGAGGTCGGCCGGAGAGAGAGGGTTGGGTTTGAGTGAGTAGGCTGGAGAAGGAGAGGCCGTCTCAGTGCAAGATTTGGGGAAAGCAGAGGTTCTGAAGGCTGGATCTGAGGAGGATCCACGAGATCAAACCGCCACAGCACCCCATCATCCACCGCTGTGGTGCCCTTTCGATGTCGCCCGCTGTCGTTTCCGTTCCCAGAGTTCAATGTAAGCTGTTGTCGTCTCCATCACGTCATTGCCGTCCGATGCCATCCCTGTGCTGAACTGACCCTCGCTGTGTTTGCGATGCCACTGTACCAGGTGGGGGACACCGCGGGCTATCTCTTCCCTCATCCTTTTTTGCGATCTGCTCTATTCCACTTGTTCGATTCTATGCGTCCTATCGCTGCCGATGTCGTAGCCCGTGTTGTCAGAAACTTCGGACGTAAGGCCACTAGCCGGGGAACGATGGCTCGGCGAAAAATCGAACCTGCAGTCAGGGCTAGCCATGGTGGCTGTGACATCCTGAAATTCGACCCCGTCTCGATAATATGAAATGGGCATTTTTCTCTGAGTTGACCTTTCACGAGTTAACTAACCCATTAGATGAAGCCGTTAAGGGATATAAACGCGACAGACTCGAGAATTTGATCGGAAATCGACTGCTCGACCATAATAATTGGCAAGGGTCAATATGACACCGTTATAATTGAATTGTGATCGGATATAGGTTGATTCGACGGAATCACATAATTGAATTGTAGGTGATTCCACATGATTGCGAAATTTGCATCGAACGGCATTAACCCGATTTTCTATCGAAATTGTACTCTGTACACGTAATTGAAACCTTGCGATTTTTACGACAACCGAGAGTCGTCTACGAGTCCAAGATGCACAAACATGGATCGAAAATTATCGACCATGGGTCAAACGCACTAAAATGCCTAGAAGCTACCCGATAGGTTAGGTTGTACAAAAATCGCGTTTGGTCGATTTTAACCACGAAATTGAATTCGGTTTTGTGAATCGGACGTTCGAGCGTGTCACGATTTATTTTTAGGACGTCGTCTCATCTTTCGGAGAATTTTCGTCGAGTCCAAAATTTTGCGGAAAAATCAATTTCAGACAAATTGGAAAATAAGTGAAATTCGGATGGCTGAAGATGGGCATGTATTTCTACACCAAAATGGTCTAATTTGTGGATTTTAGAACTAAATTTCCATTGGAGGAGGGCTTGACTTCTTGGCTGAAGAATTTGGGGGCTTGCTCATGATTATTTAGCTATTTCTTAAGGCTCTTGATTTGCTACCAATTTGACTTCCAATTTCTCCCATTCCTCTCTCCAAATTTTCCCCTCCCTTGCGTGCACTTCCTTTTTGCCCAGTCGACTCCCCCTCCTTTACTACTTCTGCTTCCTCTTCATTTCTCTCTTACTTGCTTCCTTCTTCAAGCCTTCACTCACCGCAACACCCACCAGGATTCCATCGGCCATTACTGACCCACTGCGGCACCGTCTCCACATCCTCAGCCCCACCGAACCACCTCCGCGACCCTACGATTCCAGCACTGCCCAGCCACCCTCATTGTCTCCAGCTCACGCCAGCTCCAGCCACCTTAATTGCCTGTGCGACCCCCACAAACTGCTCGTTCCAGCCGCAAACACCTCCGACTAGCCCACTTGCTGTGCCGTCCAGGCACCAGCCTGCCCAGCTCCAACTCAGCCCAGCCGAGCAACCAGCCCACCAAGTCGAGACCAATAGCTCTAGAATAGAACCTCCCTCCAAGCCGTGAGATTGTAGGCCTGGTTTTAGCCACCTTTAGGCCTCCACTGGTGGCACCGTAGTCTCGGGATCTCACCGTCGTCACCGTGAACCTATCGCCGTCCTAATCCGGTGAGTTAACTCCTTAATCCTTGATTAGGTAGTTAATTACGCTTAGAGGGTTAGTTTAGTGTTAATTAAGATTAGTTGATTAATCCTTAGTTAGATGAACTAGTTAGTTAGGTTAGTTGGTTAGGTTAGCTAGTTAGTTAGGTGGTTAGTTTAGTTAGTCTACCCTAGGTTAGCTTAGTTAACTTGGGTAAGATTAATTAACCATGGTTAGTTAACCATGGTTAGTTTAATTAATCATGGTTAGGTTAATTAAAATAAATTAATTTAATTTAATCGTAATTAATTTAATTAATTTTAATTAGCGTAAATTGTGACGGATTAGCCGTTTAGTGAATTTTTACGCTAATTCTCGTGGTTGAATTTATATATGAAATTGATTGCTTATTTGTGCAATTGAGTGCTTGGTGGTCGTTATGGATTATTATTGCAAAATTTTATTTTATGGGTATTTAATTTGAAAAATACCGGGTGCCGGTTTTTTATGCCAAAATTTTATATAGTATATAAAATCGTGGAATTTTGAAATGGGAGTGTACCATGCATACTGGTTCAATTTAAATGTGTGACCACGCATGATTATTTTACTGGGATGATTTTTAATATGAAGAAAAGTGGCCGAGTCCATTATTTGAATTTGATGTATTTGAGTGCAAAGCACGGTGTTCTTGGCCAAGTATGGTGTGCGTGTGGTCATTATCGGAACCTGTCACCCGATGAGAGTCGGGGAGGCGATGCCTAATTAAGTTCAGATGCCCCATGTCAACGGATGCCGGTCGTAGTGAAAGCTGGGCCGATGCTCTTTTATGGAATACCGTCTAGGCATAGACGTTGTTGTGCTTGACAGAGCGGGACGACGCTCGGTTATGCCGGATGACCGCTGACTGTTGAGTTAGTCGTGGCCGATGGGTCGTAATAACTAAGACACGCCTGAGTGGTTGAGATAGTTGCGTCAGATTATGGGGCAACATTGTGTGGCATGGAATGAGATGTGTCATAATGGTTTTACCTTATAATCGGGACCCATGTGATTGTTTAAAAGACGAAATGATGTGTTCCAGTTATTGATTACGCTTGCTGCGTTAATAATGTATATGTGATGTACTAATCTGCAACGACGCGCTGAACGAGGTAAGTTTTGTATGGTGCATGTTTAGGACTGCATTTGAGGCAAATTTGCTTCCTAACCGGGGTTTAGGGTTTTGACTCACTGAGATTTATCTTACCCCGTCGTGGTTAACCTATTTTTGGGTCTTTAGTATGGCGTACCGTCACGTCCGTTTTGGGTGTCCATGGGAGATGGAGTCTGAGTTCACCTTCTTCCTATTCTTGGGACCACCTAAACCCATGAGTTGGTGGTGACCACGATTTGGGTTGATGAGGGCCTACTACACTTGGTGCCTCATCGCTTCAAGGCGTGGTTCCTTAACGCGCCTAATGGGGCTTGGGAGGGTCCTTGTAGGATTTTGACGCACCTACTGTCGAAACCGAGGATAAGGAGGTAGTTGACCCTATGGACATTGACATCCCGAATGGTGTCGTGGAGCATCTAAAGCCCGAGTCTGAAGGGGCCGGAGCATAGGTGGCTTAGCAGTCTCTTTTTGAGATAGACCTTTTGTATATAATTCGGTAGGGTTAACTTGGTTTGTTTATAAAGTGTGTTTGGTGAAAATTGTTGTCCTACCTTTACTATCCCTGTGTTTGATTGTTGGTTGGGTGATTATTAGTTCGCTTCCGCATGTGCATAAAACGAATGGGTCGGCGACGCGTCTTGGGACGTTGCATTTTTTTTTATTGATTGCCGAGGGGTGTGTGCGTACCCGGAGTTTGGGGCGTGACAGTGACGCTAGGGTGAGTGGGTATCTGGGCCGAGACAAGCTACGCCGCCGTCTCGGCTGATCAAGCTATGAAAACAAAAGGGCAAAGAAGGCGAGCAGACCGAGCCGCGTCCCGGTGGACGACGGTGGCTGGCTGGCTGGAGGCCGCATTGTCGATCTTTGTAGGTCGGGGTGGCGACGGTGCATCCCTACGACAGATCGAAAGTGAATGATGTTGCGGCCGCTGACCTGTAGAGGGGCAGCAGCGACTGCAAAACCAAGTCGGCCGGGTCGGACGTGTGACTCGGTCACCCTTAGGGTTTGGGCATAGCGAGCCGGGTTCGGACCTTGGGCCGGGCATTCCAGTTTAATTAAAAATGGGCTTAGTTTCGTCTTGTGGGCCGAGCATTCCTTTTGAAAAGAGTGAGGTTCGATTTGGGCCCATGCCTCAGGCCTACTAGAGCCATTGGTTGGCCATTCGGGTTGGTGGTTGATGACCTAGGTTGATCTCAACCTGGGATTCGACCCGGGCGTTTATGTAATATTATAATATAATAATATTTTAATAATAAAAATATAACAAATTAATAAAATAAATAATGATTTATATTTTAGAAAATTAGAAAAAAATCCAAAATATCCCATATTTTCCCAAAAAGGCAAAAAAATCAGAAAAAAAGCCAAAAATGATTAATATTTTTAGAAAAAATCAAAAATCCAAATAAAAAGCCTTTTTAAGTAAATGAAAATAGAAAAAGACCAAAAAATGTTTTCTCTCCACAAATGCATGGAAAATCTCTTGAAAATCCAAAAATCCTTAGGGTCTAAACAAGATTAGGTACCGAAAGGGTATTAGTAATTAATTAGTGTAATCAAGTCCTAGATCCTAATTTCTCTAGTTGCGTAGGAGCGAATATTCTTCCCAATATTTCGCTTGGGTTTCTAATTGACCCACCCCAAATTGATTAGTGGCGACTCCTTTTTAAAATTACCTTATAGGTTAAAAACTCAAACCATAAGTCGTGAATTGGTAGGTTTGGGAGAGCCCGGGCTAAGCCTAATCGAGACCTAGTCGAGCCATTAGCCTCTGCAGGCTCCCATCCCTAATCGTGCATCGAAAAAAGAGGTTGCGATAGCTTGGCGACTCCGCTGGGGGCTTTTCGAGGACTTACGCCATTTTTATCTTGTTTAAATGCTTTACTGACTTGGGGTTTTTTTTTTCCCTTTTGTGTAGGTTAGTATCTTAGAAATCTTTTTTAAATAAATTGTCTTGTGATTATAAACTGCTATGCATGCTTTACTATTTTAGCACTGCACGTGGCAACCCGGCCGCCGGACCAAGGCCGCCATAGGATATTTAGGATGGTGTTAAGAAATATACGACCTTTAACGCTAGACTACGATGTAGAGGTTGCCTTTCTTTTCCCCGAATTTAGGTATTAGGTAGAGAAGGTATGATGCCATTACGAGACAGCAATGGGCAGACATCCTCTTAATTTCTGTAAGCCTTCTCAGTTAGACATCAAGCCGCACGTATCATGCGCATGTCTTTGTGCTTGCCATTTTCTTTAAAAGCAAAGTAATTTCTTTACTTTTTTACTCAATTCTTTTTTATTGGCCCATGGCAATTTAGGTAGGTTTTTTTAGTCCCAGTTTATATGCGATGGGAGGAGACAATATCCAATTTATTCCCGCCCCCAAAGCAGAGCTCTTCAGATAGTGGGGTCAATTGGACCAATTTTCCCAAGAGCGCGTGAAAGCCAGAGTCGGTCATCTTTTATCGTTGTTCCAAATCCCTGTTCATTTCATAGTCATACAAACGATAGCACACTTTTGGTGCCTTAGGACATCCACTTTTATGGTCGGTGGGTTCGAGCTAACCCCAACTTTGGAAGAATACAGCATCATCACTGGAATGCCTCTCGAGAATAAGCTTGTTAGGCCACACCAACATGCATTGACCCGCTATGTGAGTTAGCGTGATTTTTAAGAACTGAAGTCCATCTTATGAGGCAAATTCTCGAAACCAACCATAATACCTACCCACTAGCGTTTTTGACTACTCGTTTTGAAAATCAACCTATGACCTAAAAAAGTGAGATTTTCCTTCTAGCCTTTTTCAGGTTCCTCATTTCCCCCCATCAAAGAGATGCCATAAGTCCTTCTATGGCATGGGTGGTTGATCAGATCTCAAGGGGGCAAAATTATGTCAACGTGATTTTAGCCAAAACATTTTTGTCCCTTAATTGTTTAAAGAAAACACGGAAAAAATCATATGGGCCTCCCCGAAAATTTTACAGGGCTTGTTCTTTTCTCACCTAGGCAAATTTCGATACCTCATGCAATTATTGGAAATAAATGATTTCGAAAATCCGCTACAGAGATTTGTGGTTTCAGGACCATACATTCCCAATCAAAGCTGTTTTAACTGGATAAATTTCCTAAGGGACCCCGCTCTTGAGACATTCTTATGGTGTGCTGGTTGGTTCCATGAAGAGCGAGCTCGCTTTGCTTACAAACATTGCAATCCAATCCCATTGCTCGGTCTCATCGGTGCCACTCCCTATTACCCATATAAGGTGGCACGATAGTACGGAGTCCTTTAGAAGATCCCGCCGCCTTTCAAGACGAAGGTCCCTCCACTCTTCTTTACCCATCAACGCCGTGACTACGCATTCGAGATTGCCATTATTGAGGAAACATGGAGCAAGTGCCATTGCAAAAGGATTGTGGTACCTGAAGGGCTCGAGGGACAGGAAAAGGCCCATCACGCCTTTGAGTCCTACATCCACAACCATCGCATCCTGACAAGACTACGACCATCAATCCCTCACCCAACTAGTAAGATGAGTCAACACGAGCAAGCAGAGCATATGCAAAGGGACTTGGGAATAAGCTAGGTACACGTCTCAGAGCCAGTCTAAGAAAGCAAACATTTTCGCAAGAACAAGGCTCCCCGTCATATATAAATAGCAGTTGTGTGTCCCCTAGTGTTAATATTGTGAAAGTTTTGTCCCATTGTTTAGGGACTTCTATCTAATACCTAGTTTTTTCGTTCTATCATTTTAACTACAAGTTTAGATATCAGAAGTTTGTTGTTTGTAAAATCCTCTTTCGATAAATAAAAAATAGTTGGACCGTCGCCATAGGTCAATCCTTATTTACTCTCATACTCATTCATTATGTTTGTGACACTAGGTAATTATGAATCGCTAACCACCAATCGCCCGCAAGTGGCCTCAGGCAATAGGGCTCGATCAAAATGACGTACAAAATCGCCTCGCTAACATTGAAGACGGCATAGGACAGATGTCCATTGCCCTTTGACAACTCTCAAGGCAAATGGAGTACACTCAAGCCAAGTCCAACTCAGTAGCTGCTTTAAGCACACTTATGACACCTGCGAATTTGCTAGAGGATAACCAACAAGATAGACAGCTTGTAAAGATCATGAAGAAGTTGAACTACTTGCAGGGGCAGGATCCCATTGATTTATCTAATTATGCTAGTATTAAGATCCTAGAAGAGCTCAAAGTACCTGAATGCGAAAGATATGCTGGTACCTCTTACTTAGAGACCTATTTGCAAGCCTATCTGGTTCGAAGGATGATTCAATCGTACAAATCAAACCTGACTGGCCCCGCCTTGCAGTGGTACATTATAAGGAGGATTAGTCCCCTTAAGACTTGGGAGGAACTAACTTATGCCTTCCACTAATAATATAATGTTGACATCAACACCAACATCGCCCTACCCTATGAAGAGCCAATAGTCACGAAGTATGAAGAGTCGATAGTCGTAAAGACAAGGGATAATAGGTTTTTAAGAACACATGCCGTGTCAGGGAGGAGCCCGACCACCCAGTCTGACCTGCAACCCACAGAAGAAGACATCAATGTAGCCTTGCATGATAAATAGATGATCAAACAATATTCTACTATTGAGAAGCTTCCTACTAGGAAAGGCAAGGAGTCCGCATACGAGGTCAATGCCATAAAACCTATTTAAGACCGAGGCACGACAATGCAATTTCCTAGGCTTATAGTAAGAGCTAGGGTTCAGAGAATGTCGACCTCCATCAACTTAGGGAGCGAAGCTTCGCCATCCCCCAGTCACCTTGACAAAGTCCAGCTGGCGAAACAAAGGGCTTTACTCAAAAGGTCCGGACCAGGAGTCAAGAAAAGAAAGCCTAAGCAATTCGAGTCAACGCCTGCCACTGAATGTAGGCAAAACCTGACAACCAATGAGTCGCTGCATCAAGACTTCGAGCATCCCCTACGGTACAATCTTGAAGGCTACTAGTCCCTAGGGTACAATCCCGAGGGCTACCAGTATTATACAGATGAAAATCGGCCATTCATCGTATGACTACGTCCCACCCCTACATAGAATCCAAGGCCTGTTAGAAGAGGAAACTTTTATCCATCATGACTTGTCTCCTAATGAACTGTTAAGCTTGTCACTTGACCATGAGGATGACGTAAACACCTCATCCTCGTTTGGTGATTTCAACCCAGAAGAAAGCCATGAAATGATCTCGGTAGAGTCCAGCTTTCCTAAAGTAGCAGAATTCGCAGCCGTGATAAATATGCAATGGGAAAACCAATTGCCTAGCTAAGACATAGCGGACCCGTCTTGCCTTCATAGGATTATGACCCCCAAAGAAATGAGGGTACCTAATCTTTGTCAGTATAACGGCATGACTTGCCCCGTGGCCCACTTGCAATATTTCCACGTTGAAATGATTCGGCACTACAGCCTGACATCATTAACAACTTAGGCCTTCCAAGAAAGTCTCACAGGGCCTGCATTACAATGGTTCGTCATAACAAATATCTACCTCATGAGGGATTGGAACGAGCTATCTTCCGCATTCCTGCATCAGTACTAAAGCCAGATTGGAATTGAACTGCCTTGTGAGAACTTGGTTTGCTTTAGAAGAAGACCAATGGAGGATTTCTGTGCATATGCAGAAAGGTGGGAGGCTTTTATGATGCAAACCTACCCTCAACTGGCCGAAGAAGAAATGATGAAGTTATTCATAAAAGCTTTACCTTGCAAGCATCGCCGTTAGTTGCATGGATTACACTTCCGTAGCTTCAATGAAGTGGTCTTCTCATGCGAATACTTCGCGTCTATTGGAGGCGAGGAGCTCAAATGCGCTTGATTTCAGGACTAGCACTATCAAAGTGCTCCTTTTCATAGGAGTTTTCATGGGTTTTGGTGATCTCATGTTTTTTTATCCTATCTAGTGTGTTACTGTTGCATTTTCCATTCTAGTAATCTAATGTATAGTTCAAGTATTTTGTTTCGAGAGCATGAGGCGGTATTCCAAACCAGCCCGGTGATGCTATCCAACATGAAAAGAAAATATTATCCAAGGAGAATACTGAGGGCTGGGCTTCCTCATGCTTTCTCCCCCCTCTAAAAATATTTACTTTTGAAAACAAAAAATATTTCGTTATCAAAAGCTTTTGTCAAAACAAGATATTAAATTTAATCCAACTCGTTTTTCTAATTCACTCACTTCATGTCTCAAAATATCATCCCCCTTGACTTAGCGTGACAGGGGGCATTTGAAGCTGGCACATCATGTGAACTCGCTGAATTCAAAAACACTCTTTCAAGAAAGCGGGGGCAAATAGAAAAGATCACCCTATTTCATAAAATGGTAAGTCTTATTCCCTAAACGTAATTTTGGAAATGTCGTCCTCTCTCTTCTATTTACAGGAGATAAAAGATGGGATGTAATAGGCACATGCATACGATTGAACTCAAAGCACACGAGCCATGATAACACAAGGCAGGGTAACCTCCTCCATGCTACTCTCAGCCTTCCCATTGTGCGAGCCGTCCCCAGGAACTCTATGCACTCCACCCCGCACCTGCACAACTTCGTCTCAAGTTTGAGCAATGTCTTCTTCACACAATGTGCCCGAGCAACTAGACGTTGTGGGTTCATTGATGGGATTTCCAGCTTTGACAAGCCAAGAAGCACTGAGAAGGAATTTCTTCTCTTCTTTTGAATTGACTATTGTCAACAAGGAGAAATTCCAGATAGTTGAGGTGACTTTTAGCCCCTATTCTAGATGATGACTTTAGAACCTGGAAACCTCACTTCTTGTCAAAATAATTGCCATTGGAAAACTGGGGATTTTGATTGTCCATCTTAGGTTCTATGGAAGCTTGAGGTATATGACTTTGCCTAATGTTGCTAATGATTATATAGTTGAAAACAAAAGAAAAATTCCACAGAATAAAGGCGTTAAAGATGAATCAACGACCATCAATTATGGCCATGAATGAGAAAGGCCGATCGAAAGAGATGTTGAACTGTGTCAAGACGAAGAGGCTATCATCAACATTCAAATATCCCTAGGAATTATCAAATACAAACTCGGGAGAAGGGTAATTTGGTATCGTTTCCAATACTCCCCCTCTCTAAATTCGCTTTTGCATGTCTTCCCCTATTGATAGGAAGCATCGTGACTCAAGGGCCAAACTCAATGGTTAGGTTTGGCAAATCAATATTGGCCAAGCTATCAAATCAAATGACCCATATCAAATTCACCTGACTAGGTGCGAAAGGACGTGTCATCCGGGAGCCAGTTTAGTTAAATGGAGAAATAAACGCTCCATGAACACTACCAGCGCCGCGGCCTAGTGGTATGGGAGATAAAGTGGCCCAGACATGACCATGGCTCAATCCTCAGAAATGGCAACTAGTTGCCATTTGTAAACACTAACGACAATTTTTGCTTCTCCTGCAACTGCAAAAGCTGGAGAATAACTGACCTAACGAAGCAAGAGACCCTCTCGCACTTCAGGTCCATCCAATCATCTGCAAGCCAATGAAGGGTAATGTTATATCACTTCCAGTTATTCAACTCCTAAAAGAATTTGTGACTAACACGTTCCCTCTTGTCTGTTGCAGGATCACCTGACTGCCAAAGATACAAACAACAAATCAATAGGAGGCATGACAAACTCTCCTAAGCAAAATGGCGTCCCGAATATTGTCATAACAGATGACAGAAACCCTTTTGACCTCAATTCACATTTGATTATTAATTGATCCATTGCAAAGGAAAACGCAGAAGTACCTGTCAAATCAATGATCAGATCCCCAACCCCAGTTGATCATTCTTGCGTCATCTCCCTATTCAATAGGGACAATTCATCGACATCCATTTGTAAATAACTCTTCTGATACTCCAAATTTTTAACATAGTTGTAAATACAATCCTATTAAATAAACACCTTTGAAGCTATTAATAAGGTCTTATGGGCAAAAATCATTCATTTGTTTTGAGAGTACAAACTCCATCGTATTTAATGTTGCATGCTTTTTCCAAATGGATTTGGCGTGATGATTTTGTTTGTCTAAATTATTGATTCCATTGAGGATTATCAAAATAGACAGTTGAATGAAGAATATAAGATTGATCGAGCATGTTGGATGAGGCGCATTAGGATGATGAAAGGCAAGCCATATCCTACACACAGTCCCATATCTATACACTTGTGAGATGGGCGTAGAAAATTCCATGTTTGCAGGGTAAAGAGTTCTCTCATGAATGGTACGATAACGTAAGAAGTGAGAGGCATTTAATTTCTCTACCCTAAACACTACAACTTATCCATCGCTTACCCCCTTTTGAGCCCCATACACTTGTGAAGCTTCTTTCCTACCCCTGTCAAGAACCACCCCACACTGGGGCTGAACGGAGGCTAGGCGGCATCATAAGGTGAGAAGGGGGATAGAATTTTTCTTGCTCGCACTTGCATCAATCTTTGAGTGTCTTTATCTCATATTGAACACTCACGATAATTTAAGTGCCCTAGAATGATGAAGAGCAATTATTTCTCTATGCACTTATATCCATTGTACAGCCCAATTGAGTCTGTAATTTCACCTTCATATTGAGGCAAAATAGAAGTTACTACCATTCAAGCAGTATAACCCGGAGCACGAGCTGAAGATGAAGACTCAAGAGTCTAATAGCAGTGTTTTGTTAGAACTTGCCTAGGCTAGTTCCTCATACAACAAAAATGAAAAACTAGGGGCATGAAAAAGCAGTGTACTTGGTAAAAGCAAGGTCAATGCCCATAAATGAGAAAATTGGATTAAAATTGGGGCATGAAAAAGCAGTGTGCCTGGTAAAAGCAAGGCCGATGCCCCCTGGACAAAAAAATATAGCCATTTGTATTCTCAAGAAAAGTTGTTGTTGTGGTTCAATTAATAGAGCCTCCATCTAACAATGAGAAGAAAGACTGGTGACAATACCAACTCTCACCCTCTTACACATGAGCCAAGTCTACATTGCATCCCTCTTGTAAAAGTCTCTTTAGGCTAGGGTACTTCAATTAATGTGAGATTTCATATGTTCATAAGTATCGCTTGAAGAAGTACGAGCAAGATTATTCTATCTCTTTTCGCAAGGTTCTTGACTTGCAAACCTGGAGATGATTGTGTGGCAGTTCTTTCATAAGCCTTGACCTTGATGGTCCCTATTGATAAGTCGTTGACCAAGCCTACATCACAGTCCTGGCAAAGACCTCTCATATTGGTAAAATCGTACCACTTGCGAGAATACTCGGACCCTTGCTAACATGACGACAGTGAGGTAGTGTGGTCCTTATAAATCCCGCATCAATGGTCAAGATAAAATAGCATTTTCGATGAGAATGAGTGAAAAGTCCTTTCAGACTGAAAGTCCATTATCTGGCATGTTCAAGACATCTACATTCTAAATGAAGGTTGTCTTCCAAAATTTTCCCCAGTGGAACTTAGATGATGCAAAACTGACAAAATTGTCATGCATGAATCACATTTAAATTCATGAATTTACAATATGTACAATCATGTGTGCATATTATGCAAATAACAGACATGCTTTTCAGAGATCGGAGATGTCATCAGGTAAGCATATCTTTACCCTTATCCCCTGTCTTTGAGTACCTGCCACCGTTCGAGTACTCTCTCGCTCTCTTTCTCTCTTATCAACGCTTGACCTATTTGAGTTGTCTTCAGAGTTTGGATACTTATGACTATCCATGTATCTCATTGTCCCTAAGTACCAACCGATGTTTCGGTACTTTCTTGACACTCGACTTGTTCGAGTTGTCCTCAGAGTATTGATACTTGTGATTGTCCAGGTTTCCCTTTTGTCTTTAGGTACCGATCGCTGTCTAGGTACTCTCTTATCGACACTTAACCTGTTCAAGTCGTCTTCGAAATTTAGATACTTGCGACTGACCAAGTGTCCTATCATCCATGAGTGCCTATCACCGTTTGGGTGCTCTCTCTTATCGACACTCGACCTGTTCGAGTTGTCCTCAGAGTATTGATACTCGTGACTACTCAAGTATCCCATTGTTTTCGAGTACCTGACACTGCCTAGGTACTCCCTTCTCATGACGTTCGACCTGCCCGAGTTGTCCCTAAATTATACTAATAGCTATTCAAGTATTCCACTACTTTGTGCGCTTGCGGTTACCTAGCTATGCTTTCTTATCATTATGGCGCTTGGACCTACCTGAGTGGTCCCGAATCGTATCATTTAATACTTATGTTCATCCAAGCATTCCATTACTTTATATACCTACAGCTATCCAGGTGTTCTAGCCCCTTTGACTGCCTATGGCCATCCAAGTAAGCCTCATGCTACATTCAAATTTATGTTACCAGGAGGTGGGAGACCTTCACGAATACTCAAGGCACGTCCTCGATATTCGAACAACCAAGAGGTAGGAGACCTTCACGAATACTCGAGGCGCGTCCTTGATATTCCAACTACCATGAGGTGGGAGACCTTTACGAATACTTGAGGCGCGTCCTCGATATTTCGACTACCAGAAGGTGAGAGACCTTCACGAATACTCAAGGCGTGTTCTTGCTATTCCCATTACCAGGAGATGAGAGACCTTCACGAATATCCAAGGTACATCCTCGATATTCCCATTACCAGGAGATGGGAGACCCTTAGGAATATTCGAGGCACATCCTCAATATTCCCATTACCAGGAGATGGGAGACCTTCACGAATATCTGAGGCGCGTCCTCAATATTGTAATTACCAGGAGGTGAGAGACCTTCATGAATATTTGAGGCGCGTCCTCAATATTCCCATTACCCGGAGGTGAAAAACTTTCACAGATAATGACCAGAGTTTAGTACTTGTGATCATCCAAGTACTCCTTCAACGCATGCGAATGTCCAGGCACCCTCCAAAGTTCGTACTTGTGATCATCCAAGTACCTCTTCGATGCCTGCGAAAGACCAGGTCCAAATATCCTCCAGGTTAATACTTGTAAATATCCCGGTACTCTTTTAATGCTTGTGAATGTCCAGGTATCTTCCAAAACATATGCCTTGAGAAAAGTCGGCACATCCCCTGAGAAAGGTCGGGTAATCAACCGGTGTCCTTGACAAAGATCAGACACCAAACAACCAGATGCCCTGAGAAAAGTTGGGTAACCAACCGGTGTTCTTGATAAAGATCATGCACCCTACAAACAGATGCCCTAAGAAAGATTGGTGCATCCCCCAAGAAAGGTCGGGCAATCAGCCGGTGTTCTTGATAAAGATCAAGCACCCAACAAACAGATGCCCTAAGAAAGGTTGGCACATTTCCCGAGAAAGGTTGGGTACCAAATCGGTATGACAAAGATCAGGCGCCAAACAAACAGATGCCTTGAGAAAGGTCGACGCATCCCCCGAGAAAGGTCGGGTAACCATCCGGTGTCTCTAACAAAGATCAAGCACCCAACAAATAGATGTCTCGAGAAAGGTCGGAACATCCTTCGAGAGGGGTCGGGTAAAATAACTCATTGCTCTAACAGACGACCAAAGAAAGGTTCGGGTCCTAGACAAACTACTCATTGCTCTAACAGGTGACCGAAGAATGGTTCAGGTCCTGGAAAAACAATTTCCCATCAAGGCAACCGAAGAAATGTTCGAATCTTGGAAAAGCAATTCCCTTACTTAATCAGGTAAGATGGTACCCTAATACTTGCCAAACTCGGACTCGTGCCCTATCTCGCTCATTCTCGGTAAGTAACTATAGGTACTCTCTTATCTCGTCTTAATATGTATAAGGTTATATTGCTCTTTTTCTTACATAGGACACATGGTCCCAAATAAGACATGATCTATTGCATATGTATGGACAAAATTTAGGTATCGGTTTGTCTTTGAATGCAACCTCTGTGAGCTGACCTTCACGTAGGGGGCAAAATGAGACCTAAATTTTAGCTAGGTATTTTAAATTAGGGTTTAGTTTTTATTTGTGTCTATTAATCTTTATTTTCCTTTTTTTTTAGTTATATTTCACTGTTTTTTGGATAATTTAATAATAATAATAATAACCAAAAATGAATTTAAAAAAAAGTAGCAGCCATTAAGGGGTTGGGCCTTCGAGCCCAGCCCTTCCCCTTCCTTTTTTTTCTTTGCGCGGGCCCCCACGGCCTAGCCTGCGTGACCCGGCCCAGCCCCTCTTCTTTCTTCTTCCTCCTTCCCCTTTCTTTCTTCCCCGGTGCTGCATCTCACACGGAACAACGCTGATGCGCTCGAGGACGGCTTACGGTAGAGAGTGAGGAGGGTAGGACGACGAAGGAGAGGACGTCTCGCAGACGCCTTTAATGCCGAGATGAGATGCTGGTTCGGCCGACGAAGGGAGGTTGGTCGACGCACCGAAGACCGCCGGCCTAGCCTCCATCGAACGGCCTCCTTCGCCTATAAATAGTGCGTCGGGGGAAGGCCAAGACTAGGCTGAGAGGGATCATCGGTAGCAAGCTAGGAGATCCTCCCTCGAGATTCTTTAGGGGAGGCCCGAGGGCGAGCAGCCGGAGATCTGAGTTCGGCCAGAGAAAGAGGGTCGAATCTGAGCGAGCAGGCTGGAGAAGGAAAGGCCGTCTCGGTGCAAGATTTGGGGAAAGCAGAGGTTCTGAAGGCTAGATTTGAGGAGGATCCGCAAGATCAAGCTGACACATCACGCCGTCGTCCACCCCTGTGCTACACCCCCAATGTTGCTCGTTGCCGTTTCCGCTCTTAGAGTTCAACGCAAGCCTCTGTTGTCTCTACCGCGTCACTGCCGTCCGATGTCGTCCTTGTGCTGAACCGACCCCTGCTGTGTTCGCATCGCCACCGTACAAGGTGGGGGACCAGGGGGCTATCTTTTCCCTCCTCCCTTTTCACGATATGCTCTATTCCACTTGTTCTATTTTGCGCGTCCTGTCACTGCCGTCGTTGTACCCCGTGTGGTAAGAAACTCCAGAGGTAAGGACACCGGTTGGGGAACGACAGCTCGGCCAAAAATCGTGCCTGTAGTCAGGGCTAGCCAAGGTGACGCTAGGGTGAGTGAGTATCTGGGCCGAGACAAGCTACGATGCCGTCTCGACTGGTCAAGCCGTGAAAGCACAAGGGGGGAGAAGGCGAGTAGACTGAGCTGTGTCCCGACGGATGATGGTGGTTGGCTGGGTGGAGGCTACATCATCGGTCTTCATAGGTCGAGGTGGTGCCGATGGACCCTTGTGACAAATCGAAGGTGGACGACTTTGCGGCCGCTGACCTATAGAGGGGTAGCAGCAGCTGCGAAATCAGGTCAGCCGGGTTGGGCGCGTGACCCGGTTGCCCCTAGGGTTCGGACGTAGCGGGCTGGGTTCAGAGCTTGGGCCGGGCGTTCCAGTTTAATTAAAAACGGGCTTGGTTACATATTGTGGGTCGAGCGTTCCTTTTGAAAAGAGTGAGCTCGGGTTTGGGCCCGTGCCTTAGGCCCACCCGAGCCATTAGTTGACCATTCGTGTCGGTGGTTGATGACCCAGGTTGGTCTTGACCCGACTCGTTTATATAATATTGTAATATAATAATATTTTAATAATAAAAATATAAAAATAATAAAAATAAATGATGATTCATTTTTTAGAAAATCAGAAAAAATCCAAAATATCCTATGTTTTCCCAAAAAAGCCCAAAAAAATAAAAAAGCCAAAAATGATTAATATTTTTAGAAAAGATTAAAAAGCCTTTTTATGTTAAAAATAGAAAAAGACCAAAAATGTTTCTCCTCCACAAATGCATGGAAAATCCCTTGAAAATCCAAAAGTCTTAGGGTTTAAATAAGATTAGGTATTGAAAGGGCATTAGTGATTAACTAGTGTAATCAAATCCCCGATCCTAATTTCTCTAGTTGTGCGGGAGTGAATATTTCTCCCGATATTTCGCTTAGGTTTCTAATCGGCCCACCTTAAATTGATTAGTGGCGACTCATTTTTAAAATTAACTTATAGGTTAAAAACTCAAATCATAAGTCTTGAATTGGTGGGCTTGAGAAAGCTCGGGCTAAGCCTAATAGACCTAGCTAAGCCATTAGCCTCCACAGGCATCCATCCCTAATCGGACGCCGAAAAAAAGAGGTTGTGACAGTACTAAATCTTCTAAGACCTCTTTAGTACTTGAAAAAAACTTTGAACTTTTATTTGGAAAAAGAAAGACTCCTTCTCATTAAATTAAAAACGTTAAATGTCCAAAAAAATAATAATCTATTTTTAGTATAATTAATTAGATAAGATTAATAGTCACAAATAGATAAATACTTATATTTCAAGCATCAAAAGTTAGAAACGATGGTGGACAGTATCCATAGAGCTGGTGATAAGTGCCCCTGCTGGACGGACATGATTATCCTGCACAATCTACAGTAACGTTCACCAAAGCCCAAGTTCCAGCAGAAAACCATCCAACAAAAATATATGCTGAAAATTGGGATATCACTAGGGATTTCGGTAGATATCCAAAATGTGAGGGAGCTCTTGTCTAGAAGGGAAGCTGTTGGAGACGGCAATGCCCCTAGGGACGAGGACGATGTGGAGTCACAGGTCAGACGCAGACATGGTGGCGAGAATTCTGATCCTCAACAGCAAACATGTATTACCAAACTGGAGGATGCAAAGTGGTGAAGATGTGAAATGAAGATGGTTTTAGTATATTCTCTTTGTTAATTTCCTCCTCCCTTTCAACCTTTTATGTAACTGACCAGACAACAATTTTCTATGTACTTAAAAAGTTGAAAATCCATGGCCATCTTTTTGTTCTTCCTCACTGAAGAGTCGATTCCCATTTACAAATTCAATGTCGGGGTTTTATGGTGGCACATTTCAGCGTATACTTCATGGCTTAATTCACTGTCCTTGACTTAGATCGAACATGACATGATACATATGGTTGTTTAACTAATTCCATCAATTTTTCTAGGGGCTAAAATTACAGCATTCTCATACTTCCCGTGGTTTTAATTCATTCTCTGTCTAAAATTGCTAGCAAGGGAATTGAATAAACAATAATAAAAAAGACCCCCGACTATCAGATCTTGACATTTTAATTATATAGATAATTTCTCTTTGCATGAATTTAAATTGACACGTTTAAATAAGGAATTAAGTATTAACAATTTCAATGGTTGAAGAAAAGTTCACTCTGTTGATTACGATGTTGATAGTAAAATCGAGTCACAATTTTAGCAACGATAATATAGAAAATTGATGGTCATGGAACATATGGACATAAATTGATTGCTAACTTATGTGTGCAACTCCGTTTGAACGGCATTCACCAGTAAAGAACAGCCTGGCCTAAAAAAAAATAAAAAATGAAAAAGAGGTATTACTTGATGATGTTGAACGGGGAGGGTCGACGGACTCGGTGAGATATTAATAGAGAACTCTATTTTGCTTGTGAAATAAATCGGGTATTCAAAAAGTCGAAACACAAAATTCACTACGCAAAGAAAGTCACCCATGCAATTGAAAACGGAAGAGACAATTCAAGTTTGTGACAAAGATTCCTCCACAAATTCAAGTTCACATTCACTTTGTGTCAAAACTCCTACAATAAATAAATAAATAAAAGGTTGCCATTTCCTTGGCATTTCACACCCCCAATTCGGTGGGAAAAGTATTAAAAAGTCCTAAATTTATTGCTTTGGCACCAATTGAGTTCTAAACTTTTCAATTGAACCAATTTAGTCATAAACATTTTCACATTGGTACTAATTCAGTCCATCCAGCCAATTTTGGCCGGCGGGCGCTTACGTGGACGCCGACCGGTGGTTGGATGCTGATGTGGATGCCAATCGGTGGCCAAACACCGACGTGGCAATTTTTCAGATATTTTTTTTTGTTCTAATTTTTATTAATTTTTTATTTTATTTTCTTTCTTCCTCCTCCTTGACTATCCCGCGGTGGCCAGCGAGCCTTTGGTGAGGGTCACCAAGCCCTCACCGATCGCTGGCGAGGGGCATAGCCTTGCCCAGGGTGGCGGGCGAGGTGGCTTCACTCAAATCTCGGCAAAGCTAGCCTTGCCCTAGCCTTACTGCGGGCGAAGGCGGCCTTGCCCATGGCTAGCGAGGCCATGGCGGCCATTGCCCGGCCGAGGCTCGTCGGCCACCACAAGGATGGTCTAAGGAGGAAGAGAGGAGAAAAGAAAAGGAAAATGAAAAGAAAAAGGAAAAAAAGAAAAAGAAAAAGAAAAGAAAAAAGTTAATAAAAAATCATTAAAAATCATTAAAAATTGCTAGCGTCCAGCAATCGATTGACGTCAAGACTAACCCGCCAAAATTGGCCGGATAGATTGAATTGGTACCAATTTGAAAATGTTTAGGATTAAATTGGTCCAATTGAAAAGTTTATGACTGAATTAATACCAATGCAATAGATTTAGGACTTTTTTGAAACTTTTCCCCCAATTTGGCTGGGATAGCTTGTTCCACAGAAGACATATCAAACCATTCTAATTTGGAGCAAAAGATCACTTCAAGTGCCATAACTTGATACAAAGGGACACTTAAGTGCCATAATTTATGAAAGTGACACTTAAGTGCCACATTCGAAGAGAAATGAATCACTTAAGTGCCACTTCGGCCACAATCCGGCCAAAATGCTGACGTTCACAATTTCCGACGAAGTAAGTGCAAAACGACGCCGTTTTGCACGCCGACGTGGCCAAATAATGCAAAAACGACGTGGTAATAAATTAATATAAAATTTAATTTAATTTAATTTAAAACTAAATTTATTTAAAATATTTAAAAATACAAATACAAAAATTAAAAAATTAAAAAATTAAAAAAAAAAAGAGCCCCGCGACCCCGACCGACCCTCCTCCGTCGCCGGCCCTTCCCGACCGCAATGGGGAGGCAATGGCGGCTATGGGCTGACCCCTCAGCTGCCTTGCCCCTTTTTTTTAAAAATAATTTTTTAATATTAAAATTTTTTATTTTTAAATTTTTAAATAAATTTAATTTAATTAATTTTATAATATTTTTTTACCATGTCAGCACCAAAATGACGTTGTTTTACACTTGTTTCGCTGGAAAATCACCACGTCAGCATTTTGGTCGGAGTGGCACTTAAGTAATCCATTTTGCTCCGATTTTGGCACTTAGATGTCACTTTCGTAAGTTATGGCACTTAAGTGTCTATTTATGCCAACTTATGGCACTCCAGGGGTCCGCGTGTCGCTAATTTGGCTTGGCTTGAGCACTTGGAATGAGCTGCCTCTATCGGCTTGCTTCCAAATTCTCTGTAAACTCAATATGTAACGGATGACATATTAATATTATAAGGAAAGAACTACGTATAATAAATGTTAAGTGTTAAGTATTTATTTTCCAACTTAAACTTAATTAAGGATGTGTTTGTTTCATGGATAGAAATTTTCCAAAAAAATGATCGTTTATATCAGTTACAATGAATATATGAATTTTTTTTTCATCAGTTACAAAAATAGTTAGACATAAACCCTTTTCATTTGCGAATCTAGTTAGAGGTTAACTCTAAGGACCGCTATCTCTCTCTCCATGATTGAGGTCGAGTTTGACATCATGCAAGGCAACAAGGCTAAGGTGCGTACCACAACCATGAAGAGAGATCTAGGGAGCGAGGTCAAAAGAGAGATGCATCTATGGAGTCTCAAAGCGAGGGCAGACGAGACAGCAACAAAGCCAATGATAGTTGCGACTGCAAGCGGACAAGTGCTAACATTAACGCTAATGGTAGGGGGTAGAGTGGTGGTGACTTTAGGTTAGTTAGATTGCGAGAGAGTAATCAAGGAATTTTGAGAACATGAATTTTCTAAATTTGAGAACTAGTGTTTCATATGTGATTTAGAAATAATAAATTATCAATAATAATTGAATGTATGATAACTTAATGTATGATTTATTTAACGGGTAAATCGAAGCGAAACGCATCATAAGAAGTGTAGACTATGTTTGAGAATCAAATGCGCTATGCCTAAATTATGTCCAATAATCACAAGGTTTGGTGCAACTTCCTCATCCGATCACAAGTCAACTTCTAGATTCATCTCTTTCCCAACATAACATCACTTGATTTTTTTTTAATTGAATTTTGGCATCATTTCCTAAATAGGATTATACTCTAGGCTGAAGGCTAATACCACATCAAAACTTGTCTAGTTATCTAGAAAATAGTTTGCAAATATATTATATTTTTAGTTTTTGAACATAGACAAGGGAGCTTGAGCTTCAAGCCTGTTTGGTAGTTGAGCCGTTGACGTTGTTATGCTTGCGAATAAGAAGATAAATGATTTGTCAGTCAAAAAAGTCATCCCAGGTGGGTACCCATCATCTTATGTGTCGCCTCTCTCTCTTTCTCAAAAAAATATTTAGTGGTATGTGTGCGCCACGTCATCCACTGACATGGTGTGCACATACCACTTTGATATCGACATGTGTCCTGTGAGGACTTGCTGGAAAATGAAAGGGTTGGTTCTCTTGGCTAGCTTAGCTTGGCTCGTTGGCAGAAGAAAGGATAGGTCAATGAGTCAAGAAATGCGTAATGCTCTCGCTCGAAAAATTTCTCTCTCAATTGAATTTTCTAGGTTCTCTCTCTCCTCGCAGGAGAACAAATAGAGAATGACCGAGACCTCTGTTTCCTTCTCTATGCATCCCACCCTCCGCTTCAACCTCCGCCTCCCCAAAAGCCTCGCCGGTCATCTACCTTTGGAATGTCGCCTCCACCAAGAGCCTCACTAGTCACAGTCGGGTCTTGACCCCCTTCGCCTCCGCCTATTCCCAATGTGGAGATTGAGCACAAAGTTTGTGCTTGTGTTGGTCTCTCGGCAACTTTTGAACCTCCGTTTGATTGCGTCCCTCCGACGAACGTGTCATTAGCTTCAACTCCAAGCCGCCACGAGGTCTTTGGACTCTATGTTCTTGAGGTTGATGGTTAGGACCTAAGGGTCTTGTGTTTCTTTTCCTCCTCCACCTCCCTAAAAGCATTGCCAGTCATATGCCACTGGCACATCGCCCCCGAGAGCCCCGCCGATCATAGATGGGTCCCAAGCCCCCTTTGCCTCTGCCTCTGCCTTTGCTTTTTGACTATTTCCAATGTAGAGATCGAGCACAAGAGGAGAAGATATGAGAGGAAACCACCCCCTCCTTCCCATCCCGTCCCCTAAACTCCTCTCGCCATTCTTGATAGCTTCATCGATGCCTTCGATAGTTGTGTCCAATTTAGCTCAATCCCCAGAGAGCTCCAAAAGCAAGAGCAAAGAGAAGAAGATGAAGGTGAAGGTCTAGCTTGAGGCCAACGGTGGCTTCGAGTCTTCGACGTTGGACAAGAAGCACAAGAAGGAAAAGAAGAGCGGCAACAAAGGCTCCGAATCCAAGCAACCAAAGCTCTTGGAGCATTAAGGGGATGGGAAGAAGGAGAAGAAGATGAAGGCGTTGGAGCTGCACCAAGATGACGAGGAAGACAAGACCGAGACTAGCTCCGAGCTAGTCGACCAGGACGATGGGGAAGAAGAAGAAGGTGGGGTTGGGCGACGGCGATGATGAGGTGGCTCAGGAGGAGAACTCTAACACCCTGTCAAATTTCAGGATCTCAGACAACTTGAGCTTGAAGTTGAAGGACAATGGGATCGAGTTGCTTTTTCCCATTCAGGCCATGAAATTTGATATTGTCCTCGATGGGATTGATTTGGTTGGTTGTGCACGCACTAGCCAGGTATGAAACCTTTTTATTTGAATTCCATAGGATTGACATGTTGATGGTCGTGTGCTTGTTTGAAATTTGCTAATTTTGACAAGTTAGAGAAGTGAATGATCTGGATGTTGGAGTAATGATAGTGTGTGATGTGAAAAAGGGTCACGAAGCTGACATATATGAAAAGAGAAGTAGGTTTTATCTACTTTACGAGACCGTTGACACCTAAATTTTGACTAAATACTTAAAATTAATTTTCATAGAAAATTAGGGACCAATTTGGCCCTAGCAAAAAAGATTTTTGTATCACCTACATATATATTTTTTTTGTTGGTCCTACTCTACTCCTATTCTAACTCTCAGACTTTTGTCCTACCTCCTTGCAAGGCGTGACAGTCGAAACCCACACTCGAAACTTAATATCATTTGCTTTTTATAGGTTTTATTTTCTATTTTATTTTCCTTATTTTCAGATAAATTAATGGTAAAAAAATTAATACTTAAAAAAAGGGTCCCACAGAGTTGGGCTTCCATGCCCACCTTTCTTCTTCTTCTTCTTCCTTTCAATGTGGGCCCAAGGCCAATTCCCTTTTTTCTTTGGCCTGGCCCCCTTCCTTCTTCCTTATTTTTCCTTCCTCCTTCCCCCTCCGCCTCTGCAACTCATGCACAACGACGCATGCGAGGACGGCCTACGATGGAGAGAAAGGAGTAGGTCAACATGGATGGGACATGGCTTCAAAGCAGAACAAGTGGGCAGCTGAGAAGACGTCGGTTTGGCCACACCAAGGCCGGTCGGCACACCAAGGGTCGGCGGTCTCGAGCACCTTCACCGACTCGGCCTCCCGCCTATAAATAGGGCATCCGGGGAAAGGCCAAAGACACATGGAGAGAAAGATCGAAGGCATCAAGCTTAAAGGACTTCCCCAGATAGACATTAGGGGAGGCTCAAGAGCGAGCGAGTCGGAGATCTGGGGATGGCCGGATCTAAGAGAGTGAGCTTGTGAGGCTGAGACCTGAGAGAGGTTTGTGTAAGCGAGCGAGATCGGAGAAGGGCGGTGAGAGAGAAACCCATATCTGAAAAAGAGAGAGGTTGATACTTGAGAGCAGGGCTGAGGGGGTTCGGTTCTAGATTTGAGGGAGAGGGAGAGGGCCGCAGGACCAATCTTTGCCATCGTGAGCAGTGCAGGTGTTTGGCCTCACGTCATCGTTGTCCTGCCACCGATAGCCCTACTTGTTGACATGGTTTCGACCGTTGCCCTTGTCGCCTTTTTGGTCCATCGATGACGAGCTACTACCCATCTCGATGCTATCCCTACCTAGCTATTAGTCCCTCGAGCTGTGCTGCCATCCCCGACGCTATCCCTATCGAGTTGCTACTCCTTGTCGCTGCCCTCTTGCCGATCGTAGTCGGGTCGGAGGTTGCAAACCAAGCTTCACACCTCCTGCTCGCCGTCGCACCTGCCGCTGTTGCCCACCACCCCTACTGTTGTGACCGCTGGTCCTTCGTTGACGAGCTACTGCCCACCGCCTGAGTTCTTTGCTAGCTGTCGACCGTTGGCGTCTCCCCAACGGCGACCAGCGCCGCTCGTCATGGACATCCCCGTCAGTGTAGTGCGAGTGCAGGGAGTAGAGGCAGCCGTGAATCGAGTCGGACGCGAGTATCCAGTTGGGTAGGGTTTTGGCAGATTCAGGCCATACATGTGGGCTAGGTTTGGATTGACTTAAAACTTGGATTGGGCATTTTCTTAAAAGTGAGCCCAGTTTTGTCTAAAATGGGCTTGGAGTGCTTTTTCAAAGAAAAAAGGGGAAGCTCTAGGTCGGGCCCACGCATCGTGCCAATTCGGGCAAGTGGTTGGCGCTCCGGGTTGATCCCAACCCGAGAATCCGACCCGGGTCATTTTTTTATAATAATATAACAATATTTTAATAATGAAAAAAAGGTGAGAAAAACCCAAAAAATATTTTACATTTTCCCAAAAAATGAGAAAGTAAAAAATAGTTTTATTTTTAAAAGAATCAGAAAAATAAAAAAAGAATTTATATTTTCAAAAGAATAAGAAAAATCCGAAAATATATTATTTTCCAAAAATAGAAAAAACCAAGAAAATGTGTTTTTTAGTTTTCTCCACAAATGCATGGAAAATCCTTAAAAATCCAAAAACCTTAAGATTTAAACAAGATTAAGTATCGGAAGGGCATTAGTGATTGACTAGTGTAATTAAGTCCCCGATCCTAGTTCTCTGGTTGCTCAGCAGTGAAATATTTCTCCCAATATTTCACTTGGTTTCTAATTGACCCACCCCAAATCGATTAATAACGACTTTTATTTGAAATTGACTTGCAGTTAAAAACCCATACCATAAGTCGTGAATTGGTGGGCTTGAGAGAGCTCAGGCGAAGCCTAATAGTTAGCGAGCCATTAGCCTCTGCACATGCTCGTGCGTAACTGAGCACCCGAAAAAAAAAAGGAGGTCGCAACAGAGTAGTGAATGGTTGATGTATGAGCTTGGTGAATGTTGTTTTAATTAACGGTGCAATAAAGCAATTATAGTGTAGAGTGTAGCACAGTGCAATTAGTTCGCGAAATGTCTTTCGTGCATTTCTGGTCATAAATCCCTATATTTCAGCCCTTGATTGTCATTGTAAAATGTTGAAAATAGAAGATTGAGAGATATACACGAAAGAAGAAGAACTGTCTACAAAAAAAATTATAAAACTAACGCCATAGCCTTTATATAGGCTTTACATCAACTGATAACTACCACAACCCACTAACTTAACATGTACATCAACAACCCCACATAATAGGAGTGCTTAACAAACTACTAACACATGAAAAACAAACCAAAAGGAAATTGACTCATCAACATTCCCTCCCTTAAATTGATGTTGCAAACGATCAGTTTAAAGGACATTCTCTCAATTTGGAATATCCAATAAACGGACACCAAGGAGCTTTCTTAGCTTTTGAAACATGGGCAACTTTAGGGGCTTGGTGAATATATCAGCCGCTTGATCTTCACTTATAGCTCAACTACTTCATCCTTTGTAAGATCTCTTAAGAAGTGGTACTTCACATTTATATGCTTGCTCCTCCCATGTAGAACTAGATTTTTGGACAGCTTGATAGCTGAGTTGTTGTCACAATAGATTGTAGTTGCTTCTTATTGTTTGAACTGAAGCTCTCCAAGAATTTTCCGTAACCATATGGCTTGACAGGCACATGAAGTTGCAGCTACAAATTCCGCTTAAGTTGTTGATAAAGTGACAATTGATTGCTTCTTTGAAGACCATGAAACCACCTTTAAACCAAGCATGAAGACACACCCTGAAGTACTTCTTCTATCATCAACATCTCCAGCATAATCGCTATCTATAAATCCAAACAAATCTGACTTTCCCCCCTTTTTATAAAACAGCCCAAAATTTTTAGTTCCTTGCAAATAGTGAAAAATCTTTTTGTAGATTGCAGATGTAACCCTATTCGGTGCTCTATATACCTACTTATAAGGCTCACGACATACATGATATTAGGTCTTGTCCTTGTCAAATACATTAAGCTTCTAACAATTTGCTTGTAGAGAGTGCTATCCACCTTGCTTCGATCAGGATCTTTCAAGAGCTTCAATCCAAATTTAGTTGGAGTGGTCACAAGGTTATAATTATTCATTTGAAACTTGTCCAAAATCTCTTGAACATATTTCTTTTGAGACATAAAGATTCTAGCTGTAGATTGAATCACTTCTATTCCCATAAAACAATGCATCAATCCAAGATCAGTCATCTCAAATTCATCAATCATAGACTTCTTGAATTTGTCAAACATGGCACTATCATTCCTAGTAGTAAAAATAAGATCATCCACATATAAGCATATAAGAAGCAACTTTCCACCATCACCAATTTTAATAAAGAGGGTATGCTCATATGGACGTTTTCTAAAATCTTTCTTCAAAAAATAGGCATCAATGCGACTATACCAAGCTTGGGGAGCTTGTTTTAACCCATATAGTGCCTTTTTTAATCTATAAACTTTATGTTCACTACCAAGCTTCACATAACCAGAAGGTTGATCAACAAATACCTTTTCTTGGAGGTCACCATGCAAGAATGCTGACTTCACATCCAATTGGAAGATAGGCCACAAATTTTGCGCTGCTAATGCAATCACCAATCTGATTGTGTCAAGTCTTACTACAGGTGCAAATACTTCTTCATAGTCCACTCCAAATTCTAGCTTGTAGCCTTTCGCCACCAAGTGCGCCTTATACTTGTCAATTTCACTATTCTTGTTCAATTTGGTCTTGTACACCCACTTGACCTCGATTGTTTTGTGCCCTTTTGGAAGATCTATCAACTCCCAAGTGTTATTCCTCTTAATAGCTGCAATTTCTTCATCCATTGCTATCCTCCAATTTTCTTTTTGTATTGCTTTATCAAAAGTTTGTTGGATCACAATAAGAAAACAAAGCAAAATGGGTAAGTGGATCTTCAAATTGATCAACTTCTATTACTTCATAGTCACTCATCCATGTAGGCCTTCGTCGAACACGATGAGGCCGATCTTCAGGTTCTGCAATTGTAGCTGTACTTTGGACACTACCTATGGCGATTTGGGTTGTTGTGGGTTGCTGCACCAGCTCATCTTCATCTTCAAAATTCATTGGAATTTGCTTGCCAACACCTTGCTCACCCCCACGGCCAAGTTTGTTCTTCATCAAAAATCACATCACGGATGATAATGATTTTCTTGGTTATAGGATCATAAAGCTTATAGGATTTATTCGTACCTTTACCAAAAAAAAAAAAAAAAAAAGCTTATAGGATTTTGATTGATCACTAATGCTAAGAAAACACATTTGACTCCCTTGTCATCTATCTTCTTTCTCTTTTGGTTTGGAACATGGGCATAGGCAATTCACCCAAAAATTCTAAAGTGATCTATTGCAATTCTTTGGCCGCTCCAAGCTTCTTCCAGTGTCATACTTTGAATAGCTAGAGTGGGACTTCCATTCAAAATATGAATACTCCAATTGACTACTTCAGGCCATAAACTTTTTGGAATTCTACTTCCCCTCTAGAGACTTTGCACCATATTTAGAATGGTACGATTCTTCCTCTCACATACACCATTTTGTTGTGGTGTATAGGTGTTGTAAGTTGTCTCTTGATGCCATGCTTCACGCAAAAATCTATAAACTCAAGTGAGTTGTACTCTCCACCACGATCCATGCTGAGGACCTTTATTTGATTTCCTCCATCTTTTTCAACAAGTGCTTTGAAGTTCTTGAAGGCTGCAAAAGTTTCAGATTTTTCCTGCAAGTAATACAACAAGATCTTCTGGCTAAAATCATTGATGAAGGTAATGATATACCATTTCTCTCCATTAGAAATTGGAGATATTGGTTCACAAATATCCGAATGGACCAATGCCAATGGGCTCTTTGCTCTCCATGATTTTCCTTGTGGAAATTGAGCACGATGTTGCTTGCTAACAACACAATCTTCACAAATTTCCAAAGGAGCAGAGATTTGAGGAAGACCCTCTACTATCTTTTTTTATGTAGTGTTCACAACCCACCAAAATTGAGATGCCCATAGCGAAAATGCCATAGCCAAGCTTCCTCCTTCAATCTTACAGAGAAACATGAATTTGTAGTGTTGTGGAGATACAGTGGAAACATCCGATTGCCCATCATTTTGACTTCGGCAATTAAACCCAACTTCTCATCTTGGATTATGCAAATCCCACCTTTGATAGAGATTTCATATCCCTTCTCTTGCATCTGACTAGCACTTAGCATATTAGTCTTCAAATCATGGACATATAATACATTTGAGATGGTTTGTATTGAAGTCCCTTTTGGATGAATTGCCACCGTTCCTTTCCCCATCACGAACACAATAGAATTGTCTCCAAACTTCACGGTGTTGTGGTATGATTCGTCTAGATTGAAAAACATCTTCTTGTCTCCACACATGTGGTTGCTACAACCAGTGTTGAGATACCACATGTTTGGTTGAGTTTCTTCCTTCTCATGGCACACCATAAAAAAAGATACTTCTTCTTCTTTTTGAGCAAAGTTAGTTCTTTCCATACTTTGTTTATTCAAATTAGTTCGACATTCAGATTTGTAATGCCCATACCTGTGGCATCTAAAACACTCCACATTGGATTTGTCTGCTGACCTTGGCCTAAAACCAGTTGAATGTCATCCTCCACGACCTCTTCCTCTCCCTTGAGAATCACAATAGGAATGGTTTTGAGGCTTTTGATCAAAGCTGAAGCTGCTGCGATTGTTGTTCCCTCTTCCCTCTTCCTTTGCCTTTTCCTCTATTCACCCTTGCTACTGATAAAAAATGATTTCCAGTTGAGGCCTTCAAAGCTTGCTCTTCCGTCTCTTGCTGTAGCATTTTTTCTTCATGAACTAACAAGGATCCTTGCAACTCATCAATGGAAAGTTCTTCAATATCCTTGGCTTCTTCTATGGAACAAACAACAAAGTTGAACTTTGGTGTCAAAGATTGAAGAATCTTTTCAACGATGGCGACATCCCCTGACTCGTTGCCATGAATCTGCATCTTATTGACTATTGCCATTTTTCGGGAGAAGAAATCTGTGATTGTCTCTCCCGACTTCATTCGTAGCATTTCAAACTCCAAATGAAGCGTGTGAAACTGCTACCTCTTTGCTCTTGCTGAGTCTTGATACTTTCTCTTCATGGAATCCCATATTTGCTTGGAGGTATCCTTGCAAAGAATTGTCTCCAAAATGAATCTATTTATTACTTGGAAAAGGTAGTTTTTGGCCTTGAGATCCTTCAATTTTGATGCATCCAAAACTGTTCTTTGTGCTGCTGTTAAAATAGCTCCTTCTTCAGGTTTGGCAACTCCCAAGGAAACAACATCCCAATACTCCTTAGACTCGAGAAAATTCTCCATTTGCATGCTTCAATGATCATAGTGACCATCAAAGTGTGGAATAGCTGGTTGTACGAATGTTTATGAGGCTAATACTGCTGTTGGAAAAACAGAACCACTACTAAAGCAACATGTCGCTACTACAAATGAAAATAGTCTGCTGCAATACTCTCTTTTGACTACTACAAAAGAAAGTACTTGATGTGAAAAGCTCTCTTTTGGTTCTCACCTTTTTAGAGCACTCAAACACACGCTTTTCTTCCTAAACTTGCTTTGATACCACTATTGAAAATAGAAGATTGAGAGAGATATACACGAAGGAAGAAGAACAGTCTACAGAAAGATTTATAAAACTAATACCATAGCCTTTATATAGGCTTTACACCAATAGGTAACTACCACAGCCCACTAACTTAACATGTACATCAACAACCCCACATAACAAGAGTGCCTAACAGACTACTAACACATGAAAAACAAACCAAAAGGAAATTGACTTATTCAACATTAAAAGACAAATTCTGGTTGATCTTTTCAGGCATTCGAACCTACAGCTGATAATTTGACCAAAAAATCTACCGCTAAATAAATCTTATAGTTTGTGGTAGAGTCATCTCGTACATTAGTTCATTGGTGTTATTTGATATATAAAACCAAAAGTGTGTGAAGATTGTTTGGCCGCAGTTGCATTTCAAGTTTTTTAAAGATGATTGGCTGCTAGGAACATGAGCTTTCGAATTGTTTGCTCATTTTTGTAGTTGATGGGTTTTAATTTTTTTAGCACTGATTATCACCTTGTTCACTGTGCGAATTGTACTAGGGCAAAACTTTGGCTTTTGTCTTGCCCATTTTGGAATCTCTGACGAATGGGCCTGCAAAAACCTCAAGGAAGATAGGATATGGTAGGCCACCAAGTGTTTTGGTGCTTTTACCTACTAAGGAATTGGCTAAGCAGGTATTGCAATCAAGCTTATGGAAATAATCTCATCTCTTTACAGAGATAGATGTCTGGCATCATTTACTCTATTATTTTAGGTGTGATTTTGATGTTTATGGTGGAGCAGTGGGGTTAACATCATGTTGTTTGTATGGTGGAGCACCTGGCTGTGTGAAAGTAATTCATTGAATTGGAAGCTTATTTGGTTTTCTTTCACCCGCTGGGAATAACACATGTTCACAGTTGTTACATCTTGTGGCAGGACCACATTGAGAGGGAAAATATTAACTTGAGCTCTTTAACCTTCCGTGTCCTTAATGAGATTGCTAAAATGCTAAGGATGGGTTTTGTTGAAGATGTGGAGCTAATTCTTGGTGTGTGTACTAATTTTTTTCACTATGAAGTTTTTGGTGGAAATATGCTTTACTTATTTATTGCAATTACAATTATTATTAGTGATGTTATTTTTTGAAATTTGACAATAGGTTTTTCAATTTCAGCATTATGCAGCCGCTTAGAACTTTTTTAAAAAGAAATTTTTAAATCTTTTTTTTAGAGCAAGATCTTTATTTTCTTTGTGCCTTTTAAATTCTCTACTATGTGTAACATATCTCTTATTGTGCATACATTAAGAGGGGCTCAAACCAATATTGCTATTCCTCTGCTTGAGGCCTGTTTGAGTAGATTTACGTAAGGCATTATCTAGGCTGCAGTTTGAAAATCGATAATCTCCTAAGATATTTGGAGAATTTATGTCTCAGCTATGTGATTTTTTTTCTATTTAACCGCATTGCTGATAGATGTGGATATACTTATCATTCAATTCTTCTGGTTCTTGCAGGCAAGGTGAATGATACAAGTAAAGTTTAGATGGTGGTCTTTAGCGTTACTTTACTAGACTGGGTGAAGGGTGTATGTAACTCAATTTGGCAAAATTGTTTTGTTGTTTTGAATTTGTAACTTGGTTGTCAATGTTTGGTTTTCCTTATTCGCCGTCATGCGAACTCATCTTCACCCAACTTTTCCTGATGGCGCGACTTTGCATTTCCATATTTCTTCTAGGTTCCTTAAACAAAACAAGAGAACTATAGGTCTAGTAGGCAATGAGAAAATGAAGGCCAACACCAATGTTAAGAATATTGTTATTCCTTGTACAAGCTCGGCTATACCTCAGCTTATCCCAGACATAATACATTGTTACAGCAAGTTAGTTTTTTTCATTTTCATTTCTTCAATGCCGTGCTCTTTTGTTAGTCACGAGATTTACTTGACACTATACACTTTTTAAACTTTCTTCTCTAGTTGGATTTTCTTTTATGGAGGCCGTACCGTAATTTTTACTGAGACGAAGGAATCTCAACTTTCGGGATTGTTGCTTGGAGCATGGCCCTTGCATGGAGACATATAGCAAGCCCAACGAGAGGTAAATGATGAATGTGCAGAATCTTTAAAGATACTAATACACATAAGAGTATTAATGTTGTAACACACTGAAGAGGAGATGAACATAGAAGATAGTGCATAGTTTATTATACTAAATTACATGACTATGAATAGTTGATTTGCCCGCTTTCCAGTTGTCAACCACATATAACGGGTGACAATGTCGTGCGTGTTTGTTACTATCTTAATCAAATCAACCAAACTAGTTTGCCTAGAACTCATTTTCTTAGAGAGTGCTGATTTATTGATGTGTGGTGGTTTCACAAGGTATAAATGTTACATCCACAGGCAAAGATATTGGTCTGTAACAAAAAATTCCCTTTCATTATAAATTATTTTCAGAGAATAAAGGTGGCTGATGCTTTAGTGGGGTACTTACCCTCAGATTTTTGAGTGATGAATGCACAGGTCTAGGCTTCAATAGAAAGAAATATGAGCATTTGCTTTTGGATCTAATTCATTGGTAGGTCTGACATCATGACTGGAAACAATATTCTTTTGTTAATTTGCAGGGGCTATATGTGTTGTAATATGTCTCGAGTTTGAGTCCGTGAACGAAACCGAACCCAAGATAAATTAAAGGAAAGTGGATATTTAGATTTCAAGTTGCTGATTTGTAGAGACCAAGCCATGAATTTGTAGATTACGAAAATCAAATTCCGTATATATTGCTCGTTCAAGATAACAGAAGAAATAGGAAAGTCCAAGTTGGACTTGTTGACAGAAGTGTCCGAGTTTCCTATTCCAAGTTGAAGTTGGCTGCACCATGCATATTATATCATATATATTTGTTCTTTTTTTTGCCATAAGCGCATGCGGTTGCTAGAGTGTTGTTGATGCAAGCAAAGCAACGTGGTCTTTGCGCCGTGGCAAACGTGAAGATCTCTTCAAGCACCGTTTCTAAGTGAGTGCTTGACGTGGGTTTCTTCATTGATTTTGTTCGTGCAATTACATCCGAGAAGAATTAGTGTTCAAGCCAATTAAATCTTGTGGTAAGATTTGCATGTAATTCATTCGTGAGATTGAGAGATTATTTCTTGAGAAATTTCGAGGCCAAGTACTGCATGTGTTATTGGGTGTAATTGGGGTTTCGGAAACACTAAAAGAATGTTTGAGTGATTTGAGTGTGTAATCTCCTTGTATCGCTTGATCTATAGTGAAATTCGTCGCTGCTCTCCCTGTGGACGTAGGTCTTTACGACCGAACCATGTAAATCTGGTATCTGATTTATTTTCTTCTTCTGTCTATTCTTGTTCAATCGTTCGCTTTTCACAACAAGTGGTATCACAGCTAGGTTTGGCTAAGTTAAAGCGAATCGATGGCGACAGAAGAAGTAAACGTAAGAATCGACAGATTTGATGGGAAGGATTTTAGTTTCTGGAAGATGCAGATTGAAGATTATCTTTACTAGATGAAACTACACTTGCCCTTATCTCGGGAGAAACTAGTGTGACATCTTCCAATTTTATTTTCAATTTAATAAGTCGGGCTTTTCATCGACGCGCCTGTAGCCTTTTTCTTTGAGTTGACCACTCATGAGATGACTAGCCTATCAAGTGGAGCCATTAAGGGATTATGATGCATTAGACTTGAGAATTCGACCAGGAAACGACTGCTCGACCGTGCTCATCTACAAGGATCATTACAGTACTGTCAAAATCGATCAGAGACTAGAGATATGTCGATTTAACAGAGGTATGTGATTAAGTGTGGGTGATTCCACATAATTGTAAAATTCTCGTTGAATGGCACTAGATCAATTTCTCTGTCTTTTATATACCATGTGTCCGTATTTGAAAACCTCGAGATTTTCACGACAATCGAGAGTTGCCAAGGTGTCAAAGACGTACACTGTGGCTTGAAAATAATCAACCACAGGTCAAATGCACTAAAAACTCCCGAAAGCTACCCAATAGATTAGGACGTGCTAAAATCGCGTCAGATTGAAATTAACCGTGAATTTAAACCCAATTTCAGAATTGAAAGTTCTGTCATGTCATAAGTCATTTTAGGAACGTCAACTCATCCTTAGAAGATTTTTCTGCAAATCGAGATTTTCGGCGAAAAATCAAAGTATGGTTATTTTGGATCGGGAAATTGGTGGGATCATTTTTGGTCGCATTTTTGGACATCAAGTGGGATCTTTGGACAAGGAAAAATGTGGATTTAAGTGAGGACATCTTGGTTGGATTTATGGGCTTCAATTTGGGTTGATTTGAGTAAGAATTGAATGAATTGAAGGGGGGAATGCACAAAATTCATAGCCTTGGAGGGGTGCAACATTTTAGCCATGTTGGGAGGCTTGTTGAGGAAGTTTTGGGTGGATAAGAGCTGCTGTGGATGGCTGATGGCTGGTGGGGGCAAGCAATGAGTGGAATAGGCATGTGTTGAGGGCTTGAGAGGCTTTTGGGGTCCCCCCTTTGCTTCAGCCACTCCTTCTTCTTCCTTTGGCTTTGCTTTCTCCATTAGAGGCCATTTGAAGCTCCCAAAATACTAGAGGAACCGAGCACAACCTCCCCCTAGCCAGTCGCATGCCCGCTCAAGCCACCGGACCTCTTTCCTCCCCCCGTTTTCTCTTCGTTCCAATTTATGCTCCAGCTTGACTTTTCTCAAAAACCCGAGTTAAAAGTTGGCTTCCTATGCGAATCAGCCCACGCTCCACCCACCACCGTCGGATGAGCCCGGCCGCTTACCGGAATGATCTGCCAGCTGTCCCGTTCGCCGGCTGGAAGCCGCCACACATGATACCGCCTGGGGCCGCTCACTTTCGCCAATTCAACGTTTTCTTCCTATTTCTCCCCATTCCAACCCTTCCTCCGCCCATAACAACCACCAACAAGTCCCCCTTGACCCCCGGGTGCCACTGGTTGCCGACCACCCACTCGCCGGAGCTCCAATCAGCCCGTCTTCGCCATTGCAGCCACTGGTTCTCTCTCCTAGTTTAGCCAAGATCGGCGAAGCCATCAAGCGTTTTGAGACTTCATGGGCTGTTTCCGAGCCATTCTCGGCCTTAGTTGGTGTCGCTGCTAAGAGGTTTGTCACCCACCTTATGACATCATGAATTTCAGGTTATGTTTTCGATGGAATAAGTTGGGCTTTTCATCGACGCGCCTATAGTTCTTTTACTTGAGCTGATCACTCATGGGATAACTAGTCTATTAGGTGAAGCCATTAAGGAATCAAAACACAAGAGACTTGAGAATTCGACCAGGAATCGACTGCTCGACCGTGCTAATCTACAAGGGTCATTACGACACAGTTAAAAATCGATTAGAGACCGGAGATGGGTCGATTTGATAGAACCATGTGATTAAGTGTGGGTGATTCCACCTAATTACAATATCTTTGTCGATCGACACTAGACTGATTCTTTTATCGTTTTGGTACCCTGTGTCAACATTTGAAACCTCGAGATTTTCACGACAATCGAGCCAATGTGTCGAAGATATACATTGTGGCTCGAAAATAATCGACCACAGGTGAAATGTGTTAAAAATTCCTAAAAGCTACCCGGTAGGGTAGGTCATGCTAAAATCACGCTCGGTTGAAATTAATCGCGAATTGGAACCCGATTTCAGAAATTGAAAGTTCTGTCATGTCATAAGTCATTTTAGGAACATCGACTCATCCTCCAAAGATTTTTCTACAAACCAGGATTTTTGGGCGAAAAATGAAAGTTAGACCGTTTTGGATCGGGAACTTCGAGGGACCCTTTTTTATCGCACTTTTGACCGTCAAGTGGGATCTTTAGGCAAGGAAAAATGTGGTTTGTGATGTGGGCATCTTGGCTGGATTTATAGGCTTTGATTTGAGCTCAATTGAGTAAGAATTTAATGGAATCGAAGGGGAAATGCACAAAATTCGTAGGCCTTGTGGGGTGCAACATTTAAGTAGCCATCTTGGCTTGCTAAGGAAGTTTTGAGAGAGAAAGGGGCTGTGGATATGGCTGAAGACTTTGGGAGCCTTGCACTTGAGTTCTAGGACTTTTTGGCAAGACTTTTGTGTCTCTTGCCCCTCCTCCAAGCTGCAACAACTTCCTCCTCTTATTCCTAAGCTTCTTCTTCCCCAAGTTTTCCCCTTTGTCCATCATTTCTCTCCCTTTCTCTCTCCACTCCTCATTTGGACGAATTTCCTCATCACTCTCCCTCACCTCATACCCATTTCTCTCTCTTTTTCCCCTTTGGTTATGTGGCCGTGAGCCACCATTCCCCATCTGCCTCCCGCCTGCCTCGACCAACCGTCGTTCTACCCTTGGTTCCCTTCGTTCAGCCTTGGACAAAAGTTAAAGTTCCAACAAGGGCTGAAACTTCGTGGCTTGTTTCCAGCCCCTTCTTGGCCTCGCTTGGTGTTGCCACAAGCTTGTTTGTCACTCGGCTCCGTGTTTCCATCACCGTGGACTCACCGGCCCGCTAAACTTGTGAGTTCATTCACTAAACCTTGCTTGGGGGTTAATGATGCTTAAGAGCTATTTAGATTATCTTAAGTATGGATTAGTGATAATCTAAAATGGTTAGATTTTCCTTAGAATAGATTAGTGTTAATCTAATTAGTGAGATTAGCACCATTGAAGATGGTTTAGTCGAATTCAGCGGTTGTTCTTCAGAACTGATTCCTGGACACTCGCTGTTTGCCATTTTTGTGGACCGAAATGTGTTGTGATTTTGATGTTACTTCCTTCTTGAGAAATGTTTTAGACATCTTCAACTATAACATATATTTTTCTTAAGATATTTAGGGGTTTAAAAGAAGGAGATATCAGCTATGTCATTTGCAAACAAAATCTCGAACTGTGTTGGAATTTATGACATTTTAGGATTCTAGGGGTTTTTATCAACTCTTAGGGTTCAAATTTCAATATGGTTCCTTCAAAAATTTATTTTTTCACATCTTCTAATTTAACATAGTAAAATTTCAGATCAAAATGGAAAAGTTTTGGGTGTCGAACCAAACTGATTTTGGAGAACAAATTTTCTGGAAATGGACACAGTTTTTGTACTGGATTGACCGATTTACTGGGCTTAATTTAGAAGGATCTGGGTTAAGGTGTCTTCATGAAAAATGTTTTTTTATGTGTCCTTTACAACATATTCAAATTTGGGAATTTTCTGAACTCATTGGATTATATTTCTGGATTTAAACTCGGAGACGTGCGAGTGGACTGTTTCTGCCGGTTAGGACCGGTAGTAGTTTTGTGATGGTTCTTGATGCATTGCTTGCTGAACAATGCATATTTGGTGATGTGGTTGCTTTGTGATATGTTTAGAAGTGATGCGTGATGAGGCGCGAATGGTGTGCCATGATTGTGGTTTATTGTTATTGCTTTACGTAGCAACTATCGAAAGAGGATGTGTTGGGTTAAGAAAACCGATGGGTTGTGAGCAGGTAAAGGACTAAGTACTACATGAGGACGAAACTTCGTGTGGGTCACCTCTAGAGCCTTATACTATTGCTTCTATATGTGAATAGGTTGTGAGCAAGTAAAGGGCTAAGTGCTACACGATAGCGAGACTTCGTGTGAGTTACCTCTAGTGCCTTATACTATTGCTTATTGTAACCAAGGGCTAAGTGTTACATGGTGAATTGAGTTGCATGGGAACTACCTCTAGAGACTTGCAGTATTGTCACGCATAGTGAAGGGCTAAGTACTACACGATATCGAAACTCATGTGAGTCACCTCTAGTGCCTTGTACTATTGCTATTTGTGATCAAGGGCTAAGTACTACACTATATAGAAACTCGTGTGAGTCACCTCTAGTGCCTTGTACTATTGATATTTGTGGTCAAGGGTTAAGTACTACACGATATAGAAACTCGTGTGAGTCACCTCTAGTGCCTTTTACTGTTGTTGTATGTGGTCAAGGACTAAGTACCGCACGATGACGAGATTTTGTGGGGGTCACCTCTAGAGCCTTGAGTCTTGTATTGAGCTTGAATATTGAGAGTGAATATCGGGTGTGGATTGAACCACCGATATGAGTTACCCGCGTCTGATTATGGGATGAAATTGTGTGGCACGGTATGAGATGTGTCATAACGATTTAGCCTTATAATCGGGACTCTTGTGTCTGATTGGTTTGGTAGTGAGATGTTCCAATTGATGAGTGCATTGATTATATGCATATATTTTACGAACTGTACTAATGTGCAAGAAGGAACTGAGGCGAGGTAAGTCTTCTGTATTGTGTGGCTGTGTGGCTAGGATGCCCTTGGGCATATTTTCTTCCTAATAAGGGTTAGGGCTTGAATTCACTGAGATATTTATATCTCACCCCGTCGTGGGTACCATTTTCAGGTCCCTAGTATGAAGAACTCAGAGCTTGAGGTGGAATGGTTAGGAGCATGGGTGGCTCAGTAGTTCTTTTTGGAGATAGGCCTCCTGTACATAGACCTTAGAGTTGGCCTGTGTGTATGGATTAGTTTGTTTTTGAAAGTGTGGTTTTTGTGAAAATTTATATCTTGTTTTTCTATCCCATGCTGTTTGTTGTCAGGGTTATATCGCTTCCGCATACGCATTAAAAATGAAATGGGTCGGCGACGTGTCCTGGGAATGTCGCATTGTATCGACCAACGAGGGATGTGCGCGTGCTCAAGGTTCGAGGCGTGACACGCCTTGGTGTCGCCGTTGTCGTGGACTCACCGGCTCGCAAATTCAATGAGTTTACTCACTAAACCTTGCTTAGGAGGTTAATGATGCTTAAGGGGTGTTTAGATTAGGCTAAACATGTTTAGGTGGTTAGATTAGTTTAGTTAATTTTTAATTAGATTAAGGGATGTTATAAGTTTAGGGATAATTAATTAGGGCTAATTAGGTCATTAGATTAGTGTAATCTTGATTCGGCCCTTAATTAATTATTTTTAATTATTTATTTATTTCGAATTTATAAATATTATTTTATTAAATTAATATAATATAATATTATATTATTTAAATTAATTTCGGAATATATTTAATTAATTATTATTTTCTCGGGAATTAGACCTAGATAGCCAAGATCGGAATTTCGTGCCGATTGCAATGGTGTGTTCAAATTATTCAATTGATTGTTGAATTGTGAAATTTAGTGGTAATTGTGAAAATATAGTATTTATTCAGAAAATCCTGGGTGTCAGGTTTTGACATAGAAAATGATTTTTAAGTACTATATCAAATAGTGGAGTTTGAAAAGGAGAGATATCACTTTCAAGGTTTGAATTGACCGTATACCCATACACGATTATTTTCGGGATGTTTTTAATACGAAGAAAATATGCCAGGATCACTATTTTAATTGAGACATTTGAGTGCAATGCACAGTGTCTTGGGCCGAGATTAATTGGTCGTGTGTTGGTTAAGGAGAACCTATCTTGAGTGTTTACGCCGGACGTTACTAAATCCTTTTTTGGGTTACCCATGCATTAGGGTAGCGGGTCGCAGTAGATTCTAGACCTACGCTGTGACACCCCGAAGCTCCTTAGGGAGCCACAGGCACCTAATGCTACACCTAATTACATCTCTTAGGAGAAGCATCGAAGTTCATAGACTTCTTTTTTTTTTTTTTTTTTGAAAACGGTCCCACATTGACTCATTAGCGGAAGCAAAATTTAATTTCGCCATCTCTCCCTCCAACAACCATGATACAATTGCACACCACTAAACATCATAAGAAAAGATAGAGCCTAGACACTTTTATTTACATATTTTCATGATGGATTTTTCTTGGGTCGGTACATCAAAAGAAAGGCCAAGATTTTTAACTACACTCGGCCACAACCCCAAAAAAGAAACACTTGACCCACTATGTCTATCGTGCAAGATCTCCCATCAACTAGTGTCGGCTAACATTCCAAAAAGTTGCAGCTCCTACTTCTCACACACGGGCCCTCACACCCATCCCGGTGCATCAGGCGGTGGCGGCGGCAACATCCCCCGCATCGCTCCGTCTCGACAAACATGGACGGATATAAACTCCTGAATGACAGGGGCCCCAGCTAGACCCACGTCGTACATCACTAAGGCGCGCACTCGAATAAAAGTTAGTCCAGGAATGGTGGGATAGTAGATCTCCACACACTTGACCTCTACATCTGAAGGAAGGCCGTAAAATACACCCAGCGTGACAGCAGGGAGCGACATCTTGCTAATCTGAAATGTTGGTCCCCGAAGGGGTGAGTACAACCACTCAGCAGGTAAAGGATCCAATAACCACTCAATGCATCATACAATACAATCACAACATAATACATGTCATTCATGCATCCAAGCCTACTTACCTTGAAGCCATGCATATACCATCATACATCCTCATCACAATCATATCACATACATGTCATCATGCCACAGGTGATCATCATCATATCGTATATGCGATTCATCATGCCATAGGTGATCATCATCATAACATATATGCATGTCATCATGCCATAGGTGATCATCATCATAACATATATGCAAGTCATCATGCCATAGGTGATCATCATCATATCATATATGCATGATTCAATTTCCACTTTTAACTTTCAATTCGATCACCACATCACTCTTTCTCGGGATCATCAATTTCATCTCATACTTTACCACTCGCACCCCATCCTGGCATCGCAAGAAAAACCTCCGGCATTCAGCCATTTAAGGCCATCGGGCATCCGGCACCCCCACATTCCGGGCATCTCGCATCCCAACTGGCATCACGAGGCATCCCCTCAAGTAAAGACCTCCGAGGCTTCCGGCACCCAACCATTCCAGGCATCTCGAAACTCCCGAGGCCATCTGGCCATGTATCTCTATACATTCCGGGCATCTGGCACCCCCCATCCCGGGCATCCTGATACTCCCAGGGCATTATCAACCGCCTCAAACAGTTTCCTCATTAATCATTGTTCATGTTCACCAATTTAGGTCTCAACTAAGCATGGCACAAGATGTAATGGCAAACAAAATCACTTCCATCCTTTAATTCATACATGCATCACCAGTCATCATCATACATGCAGCAAGACACAATCATTCATAACAGTAAAATTCATGGAATTCGTACAATTTAGAATAGTCCATTTATCATGCCTTTTTGAAGTTTATTAAATTCCAACTTGTACCATTTTAGAAAATATTTAAATTAAATATCCATATGATTCTCAAAAATCATGAAATCAAGGCATGTGATAGAAAAGACAATAAGATAATGATTTCATGAAAAACACATGCCCAATAGAGTTCCACACAAAAGATATAATTCACACAAATACAGCATGCAATTTCGGATAGAAACAGAATGTGCAGTTTTTGAAATAATTCGATTAAAATACCCGAAAGACCTCCGAAAATTATGAAATTATTCCAGGTTATAGTTAAGACACTAAAGTATATTTTTCATGCAGACTTCTAGGCCATATTCGTTTTAGATAATTTCCTATAGTCGTCCGAAGCTTCTGGTTCTCACACCGAAACGTCCAGTGTAGTCATCTCCGAAATACCGAGTTTTTACCCACTTATTCTTCTTCCTTTCCTCTGAAATTTGGATATTTTTTACTTAAAGAGATCCCCTACAACTTTCATTAAGAGATCTAAGTCAAATTTCCAAAGAACAGTCACCATATGGGTCCATGAAGTCTTGGGTGTCCAGTACCGCGTCTCCAGATTTACCGTCTTCAAGAGTAAGTCGATTCACTAGGCTACACTGGCTCATTTTACTTCAAATTTGATTATGTTAGTCTCTAAGATGTTCTCTACAAGTCTCATGAAGAAGTCGAAGAGATATTCTTGATAAAAATCAACATGCAACCACAAATCTACCAAAAGGTCAGCAAAACAGTTCCAGATCTAGTGTCTTGGTAAGATGAGGGTTTGACCCCGTAAATCTCCACCATTTTGTACCAAATTTTAGTATATTGTATTTTAAGATGTTGGATACAACTTTAATGAAGGAATAAAAGTCAAAATCGAACTCGAAACATGCATGCAAGCCTCCACAATTTTCTGGGTCAGGCGGTTTACACGAGATCAGCAAGCATTTTCAAGAACAAACCACATTAGCTCCGGTCTCTTGCCTCTAATCATCCTAGATTTCAACCAAACATGCAAGAAATACATGCAAGAGTAGAAAGTGGATCCTAACTTTCCTCTAAAGTCAAGAGAACGACGGCACACGGCGGATGAACGGGCGGCGACAGGCGGACGAACGGCGAGCGGCTCCTTCTCCTCCTCTCTCGGCCTCACTCTCTCTCGCGCAACTCCCTCTCTCTCTCGCAACTCCCTCTCTACCTTTGGCTTGGACGGAAACCCCAACCGGCCACTCTCTCTCTCTCCCCTTTTTGTTCCCCCCAAATCTCCATCATTTGCAATCATCACTTGCCTCTCCACAAGCCAATGCATGCAAGCCCCTTTTGGCCACTTGGCATGTCACATGCAAGATGGGCTTGGGGTATTTGGGCCGGCCACTCCTCTTGGGCCTCAATTGGGCCGGCCTCCCTTGTGGCCGACGACAACCCCTTCGTGGGCTTCAATGGGCCTGCCATCTTGGCCCATCAAAATCCACTCCTGGGCCTAAGGCCCAAACCTAAATAATAATAAAAAAATCAAATTTCACCTTTTATTCTTTCTTTTATAGATTTTAAGTTTTAAATTCCACATGGCCAAAATCTTGTAACATTTTATTTATAGGGATTTAGTCTATGAGGTGCATAGCCAAGAATAGATTATTCTCATTAACAAATAAATAAAAAGAATCATGAACACAAGCATATATTACTTAGTCCTAAGAGAAAACTAATGGCTAAAGCATAAACCATAGGTAATTTCATTACCTAATTATGGGCTTTAATACACCTTAGAGCTTGTCTTGAATTTTTGGGATGCCACAAGATTCTGGTTCAGACGGTCCACACGAAAACAGCAAGCTATCTCAACAAACAAAACATACTAGCTCCGGTTTCTCACTCCTAACCACCCAAAATTCGACACCACTCCAAACACACATGCAAGACACACATGCAAGAGTAGGAAGTGGATCCCAACTTGCCTCTAAACTCAAGAGAACGACGGCACATGGCGGATGAACGGGCGGCGACGGGCGGACGAACGAGCAAGCAGCTCCTTCTCCTCCTCTCTCGCGCAACTCCCTCTCTCTCTTGCAACTCTCTCTCCCTTTGGCTTGGACGGAAACCCAACCGGCCACTCTCTCTCTCTCCCTTTTTGTTCCCCCAAATCTCCATCATTTGCAATCATCACTTGCCTCTCCACAAGCCAATGCATGCAAGCCTCTTTGGCCACTTGGCATGCCACATGCAAGATGGGCTTGGGCTTGGATTGGAAGAAGTGGGCCGGCCACTCCTCTTAGGCCTCAATTGGGCCGGCCTCCATTGTGGCCGACGATAGCCCCTTCGTGGGCTTCAATGGGCCGGCCATCTTGGCCCATCAAAATCCACTCTTGGGCCTAAGGCCCAAACCTAAATAAAAAAATCAAATTTCACCTTTTATTCTTTCTATTATAGATTTTAAGTTTTAAATTTCACATGGCCAAAATCTTGTAACATTTTATTTATAGGAATTTAGTCTATGAGGTCCATAGCCAAGAATAGATTATTCTCATTAACAAATAAATAAAAAGAATCATGAACGCAAGCATATATTACTTAATCCTAAGAGAAAACTAATGCCTAAAGCATAAACCATAGGTAATTTCATTACCTAATTATGGGCTTTAATACACCTTAGAGCTTGTCTTGAATTTTTGGGATGCCACAACATTCTGGTTCAGACGGTTCACATGAAAACAACAAGCTATCTCAACAAACAAAACATACTAGCTCCGGTTTCTCACTCCTAACCACCCAAAATTTGACACCACTCCAAACACACATGCAAGACACACATGCAAGAGTAGGAAGTGGATCCCAACTTGTCTCTAAACTCAAGAGAATGACGGCACACGGCGAACGAATGGGCGGCAACGGGCGGACGAACGGGCGAGCGGCTCCTTCTCCTCCTCTCTCGGCCTCACTCTCTCTCGCGCAACTCCCTCTCTCTCTTGCAACTCTCTCTCTCCCTTTGGCTTGGACGGAAACCCAACCGGCCACTCTCTCTCTCTCTCCCCTTTTTGTTTCCCCAAATCTCCATCATTAGCAATCATGACTTGCCTCTCCACAAGCCAATGCATGCAAGCCTCTTTTGGCCACTTGGCATGCCACATGCAAGATGGGCTTGGGCTTGGATTGGAAGAAGTGGGCCGGCCACTCCTCTTAGGCCTCAATTGGGCCGGCCTCCATTGTGGCCGACGATAGCCCCTTCATGGGCTTCAATGGGCCGGCCATCTTGGCCCATCAAAATCCACTCTTGGGTCTAAGGCCCAAACCTAAATAAAAAAATCAAATTTCACCTTTTATTCTTTCTATTATAGATTTTAAGTTTTAAATTTCACATGGCCAAAATCTTGTAACATTTTATTTATAGGAATTTAGTCTATGAGGTTCATAGCCAAGAATAGATTATTCTCATTAACAAATAAATAAAAAGAATCATGAACGCAAGCATATATTACTTAGTCCTAAGAGAAAACTAATGGCTAAAGCATAAACCATAGGTAATTTCATTACCTAATTATGGGCTTTAATACACCTTAGAGCTTGTCTTGAATTTTTGGGATGCCACAACATTCTGGTTCAGACGGTTCACATGAAAACAGCAAGCTATCTCAACAAACAAAACATACTAGCTCCGGTTTCTCACTCCTAACCACCCAAAATTTGACACCACTCCAAACACACATGCAAGAGTAGGAAGTGGATCCCAACTTGTCTCTAAACTCAAGAGAATGACGGCACACGGCGGACGAATGGGCGGCAACGGGCGGACGAACGGGCGAGCGGCTCCTTCTCCTCCTCTCTCGGCCTCACTCTCTCTCGCGCAACTCCCTCTCTCTCTCGCAACTCTCTCTCTCCCTTTGGCTTGGACGGAAACCCAACCGGCCACTCTCTCTCTCTCCCCTTTTTGTTCCCCCAAATCTCCATCATTAGCAATCATCACTTGCCTCTCCACAAGCCAATGCATGCAAGCCTCTTTTGGCCACTTGGCATGCCACATGCAAGATGGGCTTGGGCTTGGATTGGAAGAAGTGGGCCGGCCACTCCTCTTAGGCCTCAATTGGGCCGGCCTCCATTGTGGCCGACGATAGCCCCTCCGTGGGCTTCAATGGGCCGGCCATCTTGGCCCATCAAAATCCACTCTTGGGCCTAAGGCCCAAACCTAAATAAAAAAATCAAATTTCACCTTTTATTCTTTATTTTATAGATTTTAAGTTTTAAATTTCACATGGCCAAAATCTTGTAACATTTTATTTATAGGAATTTAGTCTATGAGGTTCATAGCCAAGAATAGATTATTCTCATTAACAAATAAATGAAAAGAATCATGAACGCAAGCATATATTACTTAGTTCTAAGAGAAAACTAGTGGCTAAAGCATAAACCATAGGTAATTTCATTACCTAATTATGGGCTTTAGTACACCTTAGAGCTTGTGTTGAATTTTTGGGATGCCACAAATTGAACCCAATTTCAGAAATTGGAAGTTCTGTCATGTCACAAGTCATTTTAGGAATGTTGACTCATCCTCATAAGATTTTTCTGCAAACCGAGATTTTCGGCAAAAAATCAAAGTATGGTTATTTTGGATCGGGAAATTTGTAGGCCCGCTTATGATTGCAATTTTGGGATACAAGTTGGTTCAATGGACAAGAAAAAATGTGGATTTAAGTGAGGACACCTTGGATGAATTTATAGGCTTTGATTTGAGCTCAATTGGATGAGAATTGAAGAGGATTGAATGGAATTGAAGGGGAATTGTCCAAAATTCGTAGCCCGCATGGTGCACAACTTGTTGGACCATTTGGCAAGCTTCTTGAGGAAGCCAAGGAGAGGAAAACGGCTAAGGGTGAGGGCCATGGCTGGTGGGGGCATGTGTGAGGAGAATTGGACAAGTGTTGAACGCTTAGGAGCCTTTAAGGTCCCCTCTTTTCAGCTAAAGCTTCTTCTTCCTCTAGCCCCACCTTTCTCCATTGATGAGGTGTAGAGAGAGCTTGAGAAACCAGAGAACACAGAGCAGCAGCCCCCCTAGCCGGTCGTACAGCCGCCCAAGCCATCGGACCTCTTTTCCTCCTCTATTTTCTCTTCTTCCAGTTTATGCTCTAGTTGACCTTTCTTCAAAAACTCGAGTTAAAAGTTGATTTCCCATGCGAATTAACTCACGCTCCACCCACCATCATCTCCAACACATCCAATCCGTACAAGAGCACCCCGCCGCTCGCCGGAACAATCCGTTGGCCATCCCATTCGACCACCTCTCGTCGGTTCATTCATCCACCCGCCTATTTCGCGTTTTTTTCATTTTTCCTCCCATTTCAACCCTTCCTTTGCCCATACCAACTACTAGCAAGACCCCTTTGACCCCCAGGTGCCGCCAGTTGTCAGCCACACGCTTGTTGGAGCTCTAATTAGCCCTTTCTTGCTGTTGCAGCCACTGGTTCCCTTTTTGTAGTTTAGCCAAGAATAGAAGCAGAAACAAGCAAGCCGTGAGGTCTTCATGACCCGTTTTGAAGCCCTTTCTCGGCCTTGGTTAGTGTCACCGCTTGGAGGATTGTTGCCCGCCTTGGCGTTGCCGTCACTGTGGACTCACCGGAACGCTAAACCGGTGAGTTTACTCACTAAACCTCGCTTAGGAGGTTAATGATGCTTAAGGGTTGTTTAGATTAGGTTAAGCATGTTTAGGTGGTTAGATTAGTCTAATTATAAGTTAATTAGATTATGGGATTGGATTTTTTAGTGGTTAATTAATTAATGATAATTATGTAATTAGATTAATGTAATCTTAATTAGGCTCTTAATTAATTATTAACATTATTTAATTATTTAATTATTTCGAATTTATTAAATTAAATTATATTAAATTATATTTTATTTAATTAGTTTATATTATTTAATTATTTCGAATTTATTAAATTAATTTATATTAAATTAAATTATATTTAATTAGTTTATATTATTTAATTAATTTCGGAATATATTTAATTATTTATTATTTTCTGGAAATTAGACTGAGAAAGCCAAAGTGATCGGAATTTCGTGGCCGAGTGCATTAGTGTGTTCGGATTATGCAATTGATTGTTGGATTGTGAAATTGAGTGGTGATTGTGAAAATATGGCTTTTTAGTCGCAAATCCCATGTGTCGAGTTTTGACACCGAAAAGGTTTTTTTAGTACTATACCAAATAATGGGATTTCAAAAGGAAATGTATCAATTTTTCTAGTCTGAATTGACCGTGTACCCACACACGACTATTTTCCGAGATGTTTTTAATAGAAGGTAATAGGCCAGAATCACTATTTTAATTGAGGCATTTGTCTGCAATGCACGGTGTCCTAGGTCGAGATTGATTGGTCATGTGTTGATTAAAAAGAACCCGTCCTAGCATTTACGCCGAACGTTACTAAATCCCTTTTCAAGTTACCTATGCATTAGGGTAGCAGGTGGCAGTAGATTCTGGACCTAGGCTCCTTCGGAATAGCCGTCTATGTGATGTAGCCATGCTCAATGGGGAAAAGATGAACATAGGAGTCAGCAGTACCCTAGAGGGGTTTAATTAACAATTGGAACGCATGATTGTTTGAGATTGATGCGCCTGATTATGAGACAAAATTGTGTGACATGGTATGGCACGTATCATAACGATTTAGCCTTATAATCGGGACCCCTATGATCAATTGAGTGGATAAGGCATTTCAATTGTTATATGCATTAATTATATGCATTGTGTTATGAACTGTGCTGACGTGCGGGAAGAAACTGAGGCAAGGTAAGTCCTTTGTTTTAATTGTATGGCAGTATGGCTAAAGTGCCCTGATGGCATATTTCCTTCCTAATAAGGGTTTAAGGGGTGGACTTGCTGAGACATTGTCTCACCCCATCGTGAGCTTACTTTTAAGGTCCTTAGATGGTGGTCGTGGAGGTGGAGTTTGAAGGATCGGCGTTTGTGTCTGACTAGTGTGTCATAGGACAGCTTCTTTTTTAGAGCCGACCTTTTTGTAGACTTTTGACTAGACTCATTTTGTATCTAAACCCGTTGTTTATAAAAGATGTCTTTTGTGAAATGTGCCCTACTTTCCTATCCCATGTTGTTTGTCGTTAGGAATTATTTATACGCTTTTGCATGTGCATTAAAAATGAATGAGTCGCCGACACATCCTGGGAACTTTGCATTTGTATCGACCATGGAGGGATGTGCACACACTCGAGGATCGGAGAATGACACTTTTCATTCTGAACTTTCTTAGCAAACTTCGAGAAATAAGAGAAAGTTTCAGACTTACTTGCTAGAAAGTATACCCAAGTGAAGCGGGAGTAATCATCCACGATTACTAGGCAATATTTCTTTCCACCAATACTCTGAGTTCTGGTTGGTCCAAAAAGGACAATATGAAGAAGCTGCAAAGCTTGACGGATAGAAACTTGATTTACAAGTTTAAAGGAACTTCTGACCTATTTTCCCAAGACACAGGGAGTGCATAATTCAGACTTTTGATAAGCCAAATTAGGAAGGCCTTGAACCAGCTTCTTAGAAGAAACTTTAGCAATTTGTTTCATATTAACATGGCCAAGCTTCTGATGCTAGAGGCTTGCCTCTTCTTGAATAGAGATAAGACATTGAGAGCTTTCTGGGTTTACGCCTAGAAGGTATATGTTGCCATGCCTTTGACCAGTAAAAGATTGAGAGAGTCTTGACTCATTCTAGAATAAATGCCTTCTTGGAAATTGTAGTTCAAACCTTCCACCATGGAAACATTGTTGATAGTCAAGCTTCCAATCTTCACAGCCCCACATCCTACAATTTTTCCTTTGCTATTTCATACAAAAGACATTTTTTCCTCCATTTAGTTTAACAAGCTTTATGAAGCAACTTGAGTCTCATGTCATATGCCTCGAACAGCCACTATCCAAATACCATTTGATCTTTCTTTTAATAGTGACCTGTAATCAAAAGAAAAACTCAAACTTTCTTTAGTACCCAGATTTTCTTGGGTCCAAGAGAGTTAGTATTAAAGACAGTCTTTGCCCAATCTTTCTTAATTGGTCTCCAAACCTTGGGATATTCTTTTTCAAAATGTTCTGAGCTGTTACACTTCGAACATCCGAGTGCACTTCAACCAACAAGTTTTACAAAAACTATTTGAAAATGATCTTTGTAAAATGCCATTGCATGTCTTTGTTTAATTCTTTCTTTTATTTTGGGAAAATCAATTAATGGAACAGTTTTTGAAGTCATACCCAAACCAAATTTGTTAAAGTAGGATATTTGAACTGAAAGAATTTTCTCCAGTTTTTTGGATCCTTTTGAAAATCTTTTGGTAATGTTTGAAATATCTCTTTTCAAAATAGTATTTTCCTTTGAAAGAGAATCGGTATTTTCTTTCAAATTATCAAAAATTGTTTTCAAACTTTCAAATTTTTCTTTCAAAGAAAGTTCATGTTGCGTGAGCTTAGAATTCTCCATTTTTAGTTCGGAAATCCTTTTAAGAGAGGATTTAAGACTGAGACAAAGTTCATCTATGTACTTGGATTCTTTGACAGGAATTTTAAATCACTAACCTCAATTTCTTTATTTGAATTTGAATCGAGTCTGTTTCGATTCTCGAGTCCGATTCGGAATGAGTCATCGACATATGTTGGCATATTTTTCTTTCGCTTTCCTCACACTCAATGTCACTCCAAGTTTCAGCTTCGAGAGCCTTTTTGTACTTCTTATTTTTTCTTTTCTTCTTCTTCAACAGAGGACAGTTAGGTCTGATGTGCCCATTTTTCTTGCACTCAAAGCATATAACATCCTTGCTAGTTTCATTGTCTTCCGTTGGTTTCTTCTGGAAATTTTGCGCGCTCTGCTTCTTCCAATTGAATCTTCTTCCCTTTCTATTCATCTTTCTGAATTTCTTAATCATAAACGCCAGCTCCCCATTGTCCATATCATCATCTGAATCTATATCATCGGAATCAATGTTAGACTTTAAAGCAATTGATTTCTTACCTTTAGGATCTTCTTCATCATTTATCTACTCCACTTTGTATGACTGAAGTGTGCCTATCAGTTCGTCAACTAATAGAGGCATGATCCTTTGAGTTTCTCTAATTGAAGTTTCACATTATTCCAGTCTTTCAAGAGTCCACGCAGTAGTTTGTTGACTTTCATTGTCCAAAAATTACTTGACCTTGATAAGCCAGGCCATTCACAATTTCTGTAAAGCGACTGAACGTATCAGTAATAGATTCTCTAGGCTTCATACTGTCCAAGCAAAATGTTTATTTTGGTTTCCTTCACACGGTCAGTCTCTTCATTGGTAACATGTAATCTGTCCCAAAATTCTTTTGTTGTTTCACAAGAAGAAATTCGATTATATTCAGTGGGAGATAAAGCACAGTATAAAGAGTAGATAGCTTTTGTGTCAAGAGCTTGTCTCTTGGTAATTTCAACTTAGGTTGTTTCGTCAGCATCAACAACTTCTTTCCTTCTATATGAGGTTGATGTTGCTTTGGGATTGATCCCTTTTTCAACAACATCCCACTCCAGGGGATCTCTCGATCTGAGAAATGCCTTCATTTTGTTCTTCCATACATTGTACTTCTTTCCATCAAAGTAAGGGGGTCAGGTGTTTCTCTGACCTTCAACCAAACCTGGAGCCAAAATACTAGCCATGGAGGATCTTTAGCTTAGAAGTAAAACACTTCAATAATTAAGCACACAGGCTCTGATACTAATTGAAAGTGCTAGTATGAACACCTAGAGGGGGGGTGAATAGGTGTGAAGAAAATTTTCGCGAAAAATAGTAAAAATATTTTGCTTTTGAAACTGAGTCTGAAGAATAACAGACTTTGAACAAGTTCAGACTTTAACTATTAAATAGAACTACGAACAAAGTAAAGGACTTTAGGAAAGAGAAAAAGAACATAAAATTTATAGTGGTTCGGCTTAGATTAAGCCTACGTCCACTTTCCCACGCTGACAGCCTTTTGGCTAGTTTCCACTATGAATCAAAAGAGAATTTACAGTCTTGAGATCTTAACTACTCAGTGAGGAGTCTCTACTGCTCTCACGAGGTCACACTATAGGTCTCTCTCTCTTTTGAGTACAAATTTGAGCACAAAGTAAGGAATAACAAGTAAATGGGAAACTTCAGACTTTGGAATTCTTCTTTCACGCACACTGTCGAATGACTGGAGAGGCCTCCTTAAATACTCCTTCATGCCTTCTTGACCGTTGGCACTTTCCAAAGTAATTCTTTCAATCAACCCGTTGGATAGAATCAATCAAGGAGATCTCGAGTCATTTGAAGATTGTGATGAAAGCCCGTCAATCGTGTTCGCTTATACAATTAGGATCTTGGTTTCCATAAGTAGATTCTTTCCAAATCTACTTGCCTTTCGAAACGATTTGATGTATCTAAATTGATTCCAATAAAGATAACCAATCTTGCAGGTGATATTGCCAACCATAAAGCCATATGTATCCTATACGAATTGAAGCTTTGAAGAAAGGAAGATAATCTTGAGTTTGATTATGTCTTTGTTCTTCACTTGCATTCAATCTAGAATTTATCAAAATGGGCAGACTTCTAATGTAAAATAGACTTTGATATAAAAGTCTCGCAATCTAATAGACTTTGACATAGAAGTCTGGGAATCTTCATAATAGAATATAGATAAGTTTTGTCAACTTCAAAACATCAAATGAGTTTTCTCCAACACGCCATAGATGCAAAGTTGGAGGATTTTGATGACATGTTCGAGTGAAGGAAAGATGGAAACTTGCAGAAAAATTTTGAGAGTAAAAGTCGAGGGAGAAGAGATTCTGTATTAAGGTTTTGAAAGGCTGTACTTGAAATGGAATATTTTGAGGTATTTAAAGAATTCGGAAAAGGGTAAATGAAACAACACAAAAGAAATACCTTTTCAGAAAAAAATTAAAAATGGTAACTGCTAAAAGTTTGAAATCGAATTTTAATAATAAAATAGTAATTTCTAAAAATAAAATAGGCAAGTGACGATTAAGATAAAATCATACTTGTTCAAAATTTACATTCTAAAAATAAAATACCTGGATTTGAGAAAATGTACATACTGAAGTGGATTCCTCAAGTTGAAGTTTTGAGTTTGATTATCTTCAGACTTTACTCGAGAGGAGAGATGATATTCAGCTTGCTGTGAATAGACTCAAATAAGCTTTTCTCTAACGGTTTTGTGAATATGTCTGCTAGTTGATTCTCTGAATCAATAAATTGAACCATAATCTCACCATTTTGGACATGATCCCTTATAAAATGATGATAGATCTCGATGTGCTTTGCTCTTGAATGAAGGATTGGGTTTCTGGTAAGATTTATAGCGCTTGTATTGTCACATTTGATCTCAGTGCAGGATTCTTCTATTCCAAAGTCTCTCAGTTGTTGTCTTATCCAAAGAATTTGAGAAAAACTTCTAAGAGCAACATACTCAGCTTCTGCTGTAGATAATGCTATAGTATTTTGTTTCCTTGAGAACCAAGATACCAGCATTTGTCCCAACAGTTGACATGTGCCAGATGTGCTCTTTCTATCCACTCTACAACTAGCTAAATCAATGTCAGAATAACCAAGTAGAGTAAAGTCTCATTATTTTGGAAACCATAGACCCAGCTTTGGAAAAGTCGCAACATAGTTAATGATGCGTTTAACATCACTTAGATGAGATTCCTTTGGATCAGACTGAAATCTAGCATAGATGCACACATTGAATAAAATATCAGGATTAGAGGCCGTAAGGTAAAGAAGAGAACCGATTATGCTTCTCTATAGTTTCTGATCTATTTTCTTCCCTCCTTCATCCTTGTCCAGTTTTGAAGAACTTGACATGGGAGTTTCTTTGTCCTCTTGCAATTTTCCAATCCAAATTTCTTGATAAGATCTTTGGCATATTTCTCCTGGTGAATGAATATACCTTTCTTTGATTGTCTGGCTTGCAGTCTCAAAAAGAAAGTTAATTCACCCATCATACTCATTTCAAATTCATCCTGCATAGATCTTGATAATTTCTTATAGAGACTTTCGTTAGGAGAACCAAAGATTATATCATCTACATAAATCTTACAAGCAGAAAATCATTTCTTTTTCTTTTTATAAATAGAGTAGTCTCAACTTTTCCTTTCTCAAAGCCATTCTCGCTAGAAACTTACTTAACCTGTCATACCAAGCTCGTGGTGCTTACTTCACCATACAAAGCCTTTTTTAGTCTATAGACAAAGTCTGGTTTTCTTGAATCTTCAAATCCTGGAGGTTGTTCCACATAGACTTCTTCTTGAATGAATCCATTTAGGAAGGCACTTTTGACATCCATATGACATAACTTGAAATTTTGATGACAAGAAAAAGCAAGCAATAATCTAATTGCTTCTGACCTTGCTACTGGTGCATAGGTTTCGTCATAGTCTATCCCTTCTTCTTGAGTGTAGCCTTTTACCACAAGCCTTGCTTTGTTTCTGATCACTTTACCTTTCTCATCTATCTTGTTTCTGAAAACCCATTTCATTCCAATTATAGATTTGCCTTTGGGTTTTGGAATCAACTTCCAGACATCATTGATACTCAATTGTCTAAGTTCTTCCTACATAGCTTCTATCCAGCTTTCATCAGACAATGCTTCTTCTACTCATTTTGGTTCTATCTCATAAACAAGTGCTAACGCACTGGAGTCTTCTTTTCTTTTGGATCTGGTGTGAATTCCTTCATTAATTTTGCCAATTATGAGTTCTTTTGGATGACTTGACTTGTGCTTCTAGTTGCTATTTGAATTGGGAATCTGTTGATCCTTTGTTCCTTTCGAATCTTCTTGTTCTGCATGTTGTTGTACTTCAAAAGTCTGAACCTCTTCAAGGGAAATAGACTTTATTAAGTCTGGAACTTATTCAGACTCTTCAAGCTAAAACTGCTCTAGTTGATTCTGCACATAATCTTGAAATCTGATGTTCATAGATTCTTCTACAGATTGTGTCTTCTTGTTAAAGACTCTGTAAAATTTGCTTGACATAGAATAGCCAAGAAAGATTCCTTCATCTGATCTTTCCTCAAATTTTCCAGATCGATCATTCGTATTCTTCAAAACAAAGCACTTACAGCCAAAAATATGAAAATAAGAAACATTTGGCATTCTTCAAAACAAAGCACTTCATAGGGAGTCTTCTCTAGGATAGGCCTTAAAAATGCCCTGTTGATAATATAACATGCAGTAGAAACTGCTTCTGCCCAAAAATGAGAGGGTATTTTGCTTTCTATCAATAGGGTTCTGACCATCTCCTGTAAAGATCTGTTTTTCCTTTCCACAACCCCATTTTGTTCTAGAGTATATGAAGAGGAGAAAACATGCTGAAAACCAGATTTATGACAAAATTTTGCAAAATCCTAACTTTCAAACTCACCTCCATGTTCTGTTCTTATGCTTGAAATAGCATAACCTTTCTCATTCTGAACTTTCTTGGCAAACTTTGAAAAGTATTAAGAAGTTTCAGACTTATTTGCCAAAAAAATACCCAAATAAAACGTGAATAATCATCAACAATTACTAGACAATATTTCTTTCCACCAATACTCTGAGTTCTGGTTGGTCCAAAAGGATCCATATGAAGAAGCTGCAAAACTCAACTAGTAGAAATCTGATTTACTGGTTTAAAAGAACTTCTGACCTATTTTCCTGAGACACAGGGAGTGCATAACTTAGTCTTTTGATAGGCCAAATTAAGAAGCCCTCGAACCAGCTTCTTAGAAGAAATTTTGACAATCTGCTTCATATTTACATGACCAAGCTTTCGATGCCAGAGACTTTATGGATTTACGTCCATAAGATATATGTTACCATGCCTTCGCCTAGTAAAGGATTGAGAGAAGTATTGACTTATTCCAGAATAAATGCCTTCTTGGAAGTTTATTCTGAAACCAGTATCACAAAGCTGACTTATGCTCAAAAGATTGTAGTTTAAACCTTTCACTAGAGAAACATTGTTGATGGTCAGACTTTCAATCTTCACATTTCCGCATCCTATTATCTTCCATTTGTTGTTTCCACCAAAAGAAACTTTTCCTCATTTTAGTCTATCAAGCTTTACGAAATAGCTTGAGTCTCCTGTCATATGCCTAGAACAGCCACGATCCAAGTACCATTTGATTTTTCTTTTAATAGTAACCTCAACTTCTTTGTTAGAATCTGAATCAGTGTTAGTCTCTGATTCTGAGTTTGATTCTGAGTGAGCCATCAAACATATGTTTGTAAATTCTTCTTCATTTTCTTCACATTCGGTGTCACTCCAGGTTTCTGCTTTAAGAGCCTTTTTGTACTTTTCAAACTTCCCTTTCTTCTTTTTCAACGAGGGATAGTTTGGTCTGATATGCCCATTTTTCTTGCACTCGAAGCATATTACATCCTTGTTTGCTTCAATGTCCTCCGTTGGTCTCTTATGGGAATTCTGCATGCTTTGCTTCTTCCAATTCAATCTTCTTCCCTTTCTATTCAGTTTTCTGAATTTCTTTATCATAAGGGCCAGCTCCTCATCATCCATATCATCATCCGAATCTGTATCATCAGAATCAATGTTAGATTTTAAAGCAATCGATTTCTTACCTTTTGGATCTTCTTCATCATTGATCTGCTCCACTTCGTATAATTGAAGTGTGCCTATTAATTCGTCAACTGATAGAGGCATGATCCGCTGTGTTTCTCTGATTGAAGTCTTCACATGATTCTAGTTCTTTGAAAATCCGCACAATAGTTTATTGACTTTCAATTGTCTAGAAATTAATTGACCTTGATAAGCCAGGCCATTTACAATTTATGTGAAGCGACTGAACATACCAGAAATAGATTCTCTGGGCTTTATTTCGAAGGCTTCATATTGTCTAAGCAGAATGTTAATTTTTGTTTCCTTCACACTGTTAGTCCCCTCATAGGTAACATGTAGTTTGTCCCAAACTTCTTGTGCTGTTTCATAAGAAGAAATTCGATTATATTCTGTGGGAGACAATGCACAGTATAGAGAATAAATTTCTTTTGCGTCAAGAGCCAGTCTCTTAGTAATTTCAGCTTGTGTTGTTTCATCAGCAACAGTCACTTCTTTCCCTTTGTCTGAAGCTAATGTTGCTTTAGGATTGATTCCTTTTTCAACAATACATGCAGGAAATTTACTCTCCTTCCCTGGTTCTAAGTCTAGGTCCATTCAATGGTATCAGAGCCATGGTTTTGTTTATAATATTATCCATTCCATGCGCTTGGTAGGTGAATCCAGTGCTAAGAAGATCTTCTTACATCATGTCTACAGAACCAGAAATTCTCGAAGCACCTGTTTCTCTTGCTCCTTCTTCTTCATCTTCAACTCCTCCAGAATTTCGTGTTTCAAATGCTTCTAAGATAGATTATCTTTATGAAGTCTCTCTTAGTGATGAAACTAAGATTTCTGAAACTCAACTTCCTCTCATGAACCCTTACTCCGCTTTTGCCAAACCCGACTCATCATTTTCACCTATCCGCTCCATCCGCCAATTCATTCACCAAACCCCAAAGCAAGTAAAGGAGTACGTCCAGTCCTCCAAATTCGACCAACATCCCATTCCTGCCACTAAAAAGGAGTACTTTGTTACTCTCCAAATTCCTCCAGAGTTCCCCAGACAATGGGCTCAGTAGGGATACACTCATGTCCATTATGGAGCTGTTCGTCTTGCTCTTACCTTTCATGGTCATAAAGGCTTGCCAGTTGTGGCAAGAATAGCATTGTTGGATACCAGGTTTTTACAATACCAGCATGCTTGTATTGGTACAAACAACTTTGAATGTTGGAACAGTCTTTGTGACTCCGTATCCAAACTTCAACATCGCTCTTTCAGACCCCCAATTACTTTCTTTTCTGAAAGTCCAAGTCCAGCTCACTGGAGCCCCTAAAACTGCTGACTCTGTAGCCGCAACTCTACATTACCAGATGGTTTATCGAGTGCAGAACCATGCACTTGACCTCAACTTCAACAATGGTAATGAAGATGATTTGTTCATCTCTATGCAGAATGACCAGGCATCCTGTATCCATGTTCCTAGACAGATCCTGAAGGATACATTAGCCAAGCTCCTTCCAGAGACCTGGATCACCAACTACGAAAAGCTACACTAGTATAACAAGCCTTTCCAGTCTACGGACTCAGAGTTCATAAGAAAAAAAGATGGAACTGTTTCCATCAAATTTGGCAAGGAAAAGGAAGAAAGTCCTTCTATCTTCCAGACCCTCTTCATGATTGAACCATGTGTTCCTCAATCAATTTCTGAGCCAGACCCAAAAAAGCTTGTTAGACACTTCAACGGTGATGGACATCCTGTCCATTACTACAAAGACAACTATGGTTATTGTTTTGGGGATCCTTTTTGTCAATGTTCCTATTGTACAAAATCCCCTGACGAGGTAGATCCTTTTGCAAAATCTCCACCTCGAAGGAAAAAGCCAAAGGATAAGGTGTACCAAAGGTACTTAAACGGAGATTCATCCGTTGATACTCTTGGTGAGTGTGATAAATACCGCTTCATGGTTTCCTATGCACCACCTCCACCACCAGAGTACAAAGACTACATCCCAAGCCTTACTAGATCCACCAAAAACACCCCACCATCGGTCCCAACGCCTAATTCGCAGACACATTTTTTTTGAATGATCTCATTAGCGGAAGCAAATTAAAATATCACCGTCTCTCCCCTACCAACCATGATACAAATACACACCACTAAACATCATTCTTTTTATAAACATGCCACGACACTTCGTTTACATACATATATAACATGATGGGATTCCCTTCGGGTCGGTACAACAAAAGGAAAGGCTAGGACTCAGCCACGTCCAGCCTAAAACCTCAAAAAGAAACTATCGACCCTCAACATCATACGAGCATAAACCCCCATCGAAAGTGTCGACTATCTACATCAAAAAGAGATCCAGCTCCTACTCATCGCGCGCAGGTCTCACACCCAACCCGGTGCATCGGGCGGTGGCGGCGGCAACATCCTCGCATCGCTCCATCCCGACGAACGTGCATAGAAATGAACTCCTCAATGACAGGGCCCCCAAACAGCCTATGTCATACATCACTAGACAACGTACTTGAATAAAAGTCAGTCCGGGAACAGAGGGACAGTCTATCTCAGCACACTCAACCTCTACATCGGATGGTAGACCGTAAAACACCCCCCCCTCGCGTGACGGCAGGAAGCGGCATACTACTAATCTAAAATGTTATTCCCCAAAAGGGGTGAGTACAACCACTCAGCAGATAGGGAAATCCAATAACAACTCAATGCATCATGCATATCATCATACATTGCAGGCATTTCTTACCTTGCAGCCATGCACATACTATCATGCATCATTATATCAATTCATGACACATTCATGTGTATCATCATTGTAACATACATGTCATGGCATCATTACATCATACATGACATCATCATCATAGCATCATTTCATCATACATGTCTTCGAGCCATATCATATATCATCATCATTATCATTACCATGCATATCATCATGCATATCATATCATAGGTGATCATCCCTATTTCACATCACATATCATCATCATCATGCATATCATCATGCATATAATATCATGGGTGATCATCATATCACATCATCATCATCATCATCATCATCATCATGCATATCATATCATGCATATAATATCATGGGTGATCATCATATCACATCACATATCATCATCATCATGCATATCATATCATGCATATAATATCATGGGTGATCATCATCATCATCATCATGCATATCATCATGCATATCATATTATGGGTGATCATCACATCACATCACATATCATCATCATCATCATCATCATCTTGCATATCATCATGCATATCATATTATGGGTGATCATCATATCACATCACATATCATCATCATCATCATGCATATCATCATGCATATCATATCATGGGTTTATTTTTCATCTTTTATCTTTAAGTTTGATCACCACATCACCCATTTCTCATTCATCAATTTTATCATCCCTTCGGGCAAAGACCTCCGAGGGGTTCCCAAAGCATTCCAGCCATCCCATGGCCACCGGGCATCCGGCCCCCACATTCCGGGCATCTCGCATCTCAACTAGCATCACGAGGCATTCCCTTCGGGCAAAACCTCCGACAAGGCTTCCGGCATTTACACTCCTTCCGGCCGGCATCCCGCACCCCAATCCTTCCATCGCGAGGCATTCCTTTCGGGCAAAGACCTCCGACAAGGCTTCCGGCCCCCCACATTCCGGGCATCCTGAATCTCCCAGGGAATCCGGCAATGCATCTCTCTACATTCCGGCCTCATCCTCCACCACAACCACTTACTCACTTATCATTATCCACATTTATCATCATTTTGATCTCATTTAACATGGCATATGATTCACACATGCATCACAATTCATGGTCATACATACACCAATGTCTTATCATACATGCAACAATGCATAATTATTTATAATAAATTCAATGGAATTTATGGCCAATAAAATAATCCATTTTATTTTATTATTATTATTTTATTATTATTTTTATTATTTATTTATTTTTATTATCATATTTATTTATTTCCATAAATAAATATTAAATTCAATATCTATGATTTTCCCAAAATCATAAAATTCAAACAATCATTAATCAAACCAATAGAATGACAATTTCATGCAAAATTCATGGCCAACTTGAATTTCACACAATTTCACAATTTCCACTAAATAGCACATAATATTCGGATAATGAACCAGAATGCACAGTTTCTGAATAAATTCGATTAAAATATCCATACGGCCTCAAAAAATACGAAATTTTACAGAGTGATAGCCAAGACATTTTCGTACAACTTTCATGAAGAACTTAAAGCCATATTCTTTCTAGATTATTTTATACAACCTCACGAAGCTTCTGGATCCATTACCGCATCATCCAGTGAACACATCTCCGACATATTGAGATTTCACCTAGCTATTCTCTTTCGTTTCCTCTGAAATTTTGATATGTTATACATCAAGGTGTCCTTTACAAGTTTCATGAAGAGATCTAGGTCAAATAACCAGATTATAGTCATCATTTAAGTCCTTGAAGTCTCGGGTATCTCGGAATACATCACCAGAACCATCATCTTCAAGATCTAGTCGATTCACTAGGCTATACTTGTTCATTTCACTTAAAATTTGAGTATGTTGTAGTTTAAGATGTCTCCTACAACTTTCATGAAGAAATCGAAGTGAGATTCTCAACAAAAACCAACATGCAACCACGAATCTAGCAAGAGGTCAGTAAAAACTCTCCAGATCTGAGGTCTCCGTATAACAAGACTTTAACCCCTCAAATCTCCATCATTTTTCACGAAATTTTAGTATGTTATAGTAAAAGATGTTAGATACAACTTTGATGAATACATCGAAGCCAAAATGGGACGCCAAACACACATGCAAGCTCAAACAATTCACTGACTCACACGGTCCGAACAAAACAGCCACACCACTCCACACAAACTCATCCATGCTTCGGTTTTTCATCTAAAACACCCAAAATTTAACATGCAACAACACACAAGCATGCAAGAGAAGCTAGAGGACTCCACTTGCCTCTAGATGAACAAACGACGGCGTACGGCGGACGGACACGGCGGACGAACGGCGGCTCCTCCTCCTCCGCCTCCTTCCTCTCGGCCTCTCCCTCTCTCTCGCACACCTCTCTCTCTCTCTCGCACTCCTTTGGGCGAGCAAATGGCTAACCGGCCATTCTCTCTCTCTTTCCTTCCCTTTTATTTCCCTAAAGCTCATGATTAGCAATCATGAGATTGCCTAAAACCATGGCCAATGCATGGCCTTCTTTTGCCACTTGTCTTTGAATCCATGCAAGATGGGCCTTGGAGTTGGGCTTGGGCCTCCCTCCTTGGGCCGGCGACTACTCCTCTCTTGGGCCACTATTGGGCCGGCGACTTGGCCCATTAAAGGCTTAGGCCAAATGGGCTTAAGGCCCATTCCTAAAAATTAACCCCTTTTTCCCCTTTTTTTTTTTTTTTTGAATTCCTTTCTATAATTATTTCCAAATTCAAATTTTATCTTGGCCAAAGTCTTGGGACATCTTGGTTATTGAAATTTAATTTATAAGGCACATGGCCAAGCATAAATTATTAATCTATCGAATTTAAATTTTCACAATCATAAGCACAAATCATCTAATTAAAAGACTAATGGCTAAAACATAAGCCATGGAAATTCTATCACCTAATTAAAGACTTTAACACACCTTATGGCTTGGCTTTGAATTTTGGGATGCCACAATTCTCCCCTCCTTAGAGAATTTCGTCCTCGAAATTCAAACACCACTCGCGCCATCTTTAAACAAATAGGGGTACTTTTCCTTCATCTGATCCTCACTTTCCCATGTGGCTTCTTCCATATCATGATGTCGCCATAACACCTTAACCAATGGGATCTTCTTGGTCCTAAGAATTTGCTCCTTTCGATCCAATATCTGCACAGGCTCTTCAATGTACCTTACTTTCTCATCCATTTTGATGGCTTCATGATCGAGTATGTGACCAGGATCCGGCTGGTACTTCCTCAACATCGATACATGAAACACATCGTGCAGATTTTCCAACTTAGGAGGTAACGCTAAACGATAAGCTACATCCCCTATCCTCTCAAGAATTTCAAAAGGTCCAACAAATCTAGGTCTTAGCTTACCCTTCATCCCGAATCGAGATATTCCTTTCATTGGAGATACCTTAAGGAATACATGGTCTCCTACACTAAATTCCAAAGGCCTTCTACGCCTATCTGCGTAGCCTTTCTGTCTACTCTGAGCTGCTCTAAGTCTTTCTCTGATAACTTCAACAGCCTCAGCGGTAACTTGTACCAGTTCAGGTCCTATCAACTTCCTTTCACCCACTTCACTCCAACATTCAGGAGTCCTACATCTCCTTCCATATAATGCCTCATAAGGTGCCATGCCTATACTTTTCTGAAAGCTATTATTATAGGCAAACTCTACCAAATGCAATCTTTCATCCCAATTTCCTTTGAAATCGATTGCACAAGCCCTTAACATATCCTCTAATATCTGGATCACTCTTTCTGATTGACCATTTGTTTGAGGATGAAAAGCAGTACTAAACTGAAGCTTAGATCCTAATGCAACTTGAAGACTTTTCCAAAAATTCGAAGTAAACCTCGAATCTCGATCTGAAGTAATAGTCATTGGAACACCATGTAAGCGTACCACTTGACTTACATACATGTCCGCATACTTATCCATTGGGTAGTCCATGTGAATCGCTAAGAAATGAGCCGACTTAGTCAAAGGATCCACTGTCACCCAAATTGAATCATGACTACTTGATGTCCTTGGCAATCCTTGCACAAAGTCCATCGTTATATGTTCCCATTTCCATTCTGGAATGTCTAATGGCCTCAAAAGTCCTGCGGGTTTACGATGCTCCGCTTTCACTTGCTAACATGTCAAACATTGAGATACGTACTTAGCCGTATCTGCCTTCATACCATTCCACCAAAATTGCTGACGCAAATTTCTGTACATCTTTGTACTACCTGGGTGGATACTATAATTACTCTTATGTGCCTCCGAACAAATTTCCTTCCTCAATTCCTCATTGTGGGGAACACAAAGTCGTCCTTGACATCTTATTATCCATCATCAAAGATCTGAAATTCTGATCTTTTCCCTAAAGATACAGCATCTTTCACTTTCAAAATCTCTGGCTCAAATTCTTGCAGGATTTTAATTTTCTAGATAATCTCTAGCTCAATCTTTAATGCGCTAAGCATGCCAATAAGACAATCCATTTCCAATTTAAACTCTGAATTTGCTACAGATTCTAACAATTCCCATTCTGCCATTCTCAAACTAGCCATTTCCATAGCTGACTTTCGACTAAGAGCATCTGCTACTCTATTTGCTTTTCCTGGATGATATCTTATCTCACAATCATAGTCCTTCAACAACTCCATCCACCTCCTTTGTCTCATGTTCAACTCCTTTTGTGAGAACATATACTTCAAACTCTTATGATCCGTATAAATCTCAAACTTTTCCCCATACAAATAGTGTCTCCATATCTTTAAGGCAAACACTATAGCTGCTAGCTCTAAATCATGCGTCGGGTAATTCAGCTCATGGGGTTTCAATTGTCTGGATGCATAGGCTACAACCTTGCCATGCTGCATCAACACACATCCTAGTCCTTTGTAAGATGCATCACTATACACGGTGAAACTATCAGGTCCAATAGGTATAGTCAGAACTGGAGTCGAAGTCAATTTCCTTTTGAGCTCCTAAAAACTCCTTTCACATTCTCCATTCCATTCAAACTTCACATTCTTTCGGGTTAACTTAGTTAAAGGTCCTGCCAGTCTTGAAAATCCTTCAATGAACCTTCTATAATAACCAGCCAGTCCTAAGAAACTTCGTATTTCAGTAGGTGTCGTCGGTCTCGGCCAATTCACTACCATTTCAACTTTTGCTGGATCTACTGCAATTCCTTTTCCTGACACCACATGTCCTAGAAATATTATCTGGTCCAACCAGAATTCACATTTACTAAACTTAGCATACAACTTATGCTCTCTCAGGGTCTGCAAAACTATTCTCAAATGCTGCTCATGCTCTTTAAGCCCTTTTGAATATACCAGAATATCATCAATAAAAACAATCACAAACTGGTCTAAATAAGGCTGAAATATTCTATTCATCAAATCCATAAATGCAGCCGGCGCGTTAGTCAATCCAAATGGCATAACAAGGAACTCATAGTGTCCATAACGAGTCCTGAACGCAGTCTTAGGAATGTCCTCCTTTTTAATTCTCAACTGATGGTATCCCGATCTCAAGTCAATCTTAGAGAAGACCGAACTTCCCTGGAGTTGGTCAAACAAGTCATCAATTCTAGGCAAATGATACTTATTCTTAATGGTCACCTGATTCAACTGCCTATAGTCAATACACAAGCGCATTGATCCATCTTTCTTTTTCACAAACAAGACCGGTGCACCCCAAGGTGAAGCACTTGGTCTAATGAATCCTTTGTCAAGCAATTCTTGCAGTTGCACTTTCAACTCCTTCAATTCAACTAAGGCCATCCTATATGGGGCTTTTGATATTGGTCTCGTTCTGCATTAATTCAATTTCAAATTCAATCTCCCGCTTCCGGCGGCAATCCGAGCAATTCCTCAGGAAATACATCTTGAAATTCGTTAACTACACGAACTTCCTCAAGATTAGGCTCCTTCCTTGCATAATCTCTAACTATGGCTAGGTACCCTTGACATCCTTTGTCAAGTAACTTACAGGCTTCTACTGCTGAAATAAGAGCTATAGGAAAATGGGTCTGACCTCCTAAAAATTCACAACTAGACTGATCAGGTAAAACGAATTGAATCACTCTTCTATAACAATCCATTCTAGCCCGATACTTACGAAGCCAGTCCATTCCTATAATAACATCAAAATCATACATAGCCATTACAACCAAGTCTATTTCCATATCCTTTCCCCCCATTGATATCTTACAATTTCCACACACCAGCGTAGACAATACCATATCCTTTAAAGGCGTGGAAACACAAAGAGGCGTCTCAAGAGGCATAACTTCTATCTTATTCAAACATCTATATCTTTCAGACACAAACGAATGCGTTGCACCCGTGTCAAACAATGCATATGCCTTTTCACCATTAATAAGAATCGTACCTGAGATAACATTTTTGGAAGCTTCCGCTTCCTCCTGGGTAATCGCATACACCCTTCCTTGCGCAGGTGGTCTCTGAGGATTTCCTTGCGGATTCGACCTAACACTCGATATCCCCGTCGCACCGAGCCAACACTCACTTGCGACCTCTCTTGTGGGCAATTCCTCCTAAGATGACCCACTTGTCCACAACCAAAACATTTATGTTGTCCCGTACAAGGTCCTGGGCCATGGCGTCCATTACACTTCTGACAAATACCAGGCTGATAGGGTGCTTTCCCTATATTCAGACCACTCCTTGCCCCTCCAAAATTTCCAAAGTTACTCTTCTTCTTCACATTCCAGGTCTGACCTTGACCAGAATAAGGTCTCTTCCCTTTCTCACATCACTAAAATTCAACGGTTTCTTAAACTCCGACCGCTCTCTCAACAGCTCCTGCTCCACTAACTGCGCCCTTTCATAAATCTCATTATAATCTCTTATGTTCAAAGGCACCAGTTGCTTCCTAATGTCAGTCCTCAATCCTTTCAGGAATCTCTTAGCCTTCTCTTCCTGATCCTCAATCAATTTAGGAGCATATCTAGACAATTCAGAAAATCTAGCCTCATACTGATCTACTGACAACCCTTTTTGCTCTAGCTGAACAAATTCAGTAATCTTCCTATCCTTAGCACAATTAGAGAAATGCTTCCTATTGAAAGCCCTAACAAACTCCTCCCAACTAACATCAGAACTTGGTGGAAAGATTATGTCCTTTGAAGCCCTCCACCAAAACTTCGCATTTCCCTCCAACTGGTACTCTACTAAAACTATTTTCTCAGCATCAGTGCAGTCCAACAGCCGGAAAATTCGTTCCATCCCATCAATCCATTGCTCCGCCTCCTCAGGACTTCCCATTCCATTAAACTTAAGTGGCTTCAGCTTCAAAAACTGCTCCACTAGTCCTTGAGTACGGCGTTCTGCTCCGGGCTGTTGCTTTGCGCTTGCCTCTCCATCAGATTTCCAATATTGGCTAATGCCTGCAGGATATCTTCCATTCGGGGTTCAGCCCTTGCAGCAGAGGCTTCAGCCCTCGATGCATGAGCACTTCCAGCTCGCACCATGACTTTCCTGCAATTTCCAAGCATTGCCTCAGGAATAATCTGAGACTCACTGCCTCCATTCAAAGCAATTACTACTACTACATAAGTAACATATACATGTTACTGGTACCTAAAGGCAACTCAAAATAAACTACTGGGATCTACGAGTGAATACTCATCACCCGTTATTCAATTATTTCATTTTAGATCCTATGGTGTGCATTGTCATCATGTTCCTTAATCTCCAAACGAGACTCCTTATCACTCCACCTATAACCATTCGCTCTGATACCAAAAAGGGCGGCCGTGACACCTCGAACCCTTCGCAAGTCGTCACCAGCGCCGATGTTACACCTTATCACATTTCTTTCTTTCGAAGAAGTGTCCTAATTCGCAGACACATTTTTTTTGAATGATCGGTCCCAACGCGACTCATTAGTGGAAGCAAATTAAAATATCACCGTCTCTCCCCCTACCAACCATGATACAAATACACACCACTAAACATCCATTTTTTATAAACATGCCACGACACTTTACTTACATACATATATATACATGATGGGATTCCCTTCGGGTCGGTACAACAAAAGGAAAGGCTAGGACTCAGCCACGTCCAGCCTAAAACCTCAAAAAGAAACTATCGACCCTCAACATCATACGAGCATAAACCCCCATCGAAAGTGTCGGCTATCTACATCAAAAGATCCGGCTCCTACTCATCATCGCGCGCGGTCTCACACCCAACCCGGTGCATCGGGCGGTGGCGGCGGCAACATCCCTCGCATCGCTCCATCCCGACGAACGTGCACGAAATGAACTCTGAATGACAGGCCCCCTTCCCGGGCCTATGTCATACATCACTAGACAACGTACTCGAATAAAAGTCGTCCGGGAAAGAGGGACAGGTCTATCTCGGCACACTCGACCTCTACATCGGATGGTAGACCGTAAAACACCCCCCGCGTGACGGCAGGAAGCGGCATACTGCTAATCTAAAATGTTATTCCCCAAAAGGGGTGAGTACAACCACTCGGCAGATAGGGAAATCCAATAACAACTCAATGCATCATGCATATCATCATACATTGCAGGCATTCCTTACCTTACAGCCATGCGCATACTATCATGCATCATCATATCAATTCATAACACATTCATGTGAACCATCATTGTAACATACATGTCATGACATCATTACATCATACATGACACCATCATCATAGCATCATTTCATCATACATGTCTTCGAGCCATATCATATATCATCATCATTATCATTACCATGCATATCATCATGCATATCATATCATAGGTGATCATCCCTATTTCATCATATCATATCATATATCATCATCATATCATTCACATATCACATCATCATCATCATCATCATCATCATGCATATCATCATGCATATAATATCATATATCATCATCATGCATATCATCATGCATATAATATCATGGGTGATCATCATTATTTCACATCACATATCATCATCATCATCATCATCATCATCATGCATATCATCATGCATATAATATCATGGGTGATCATCAGATCACATCACATATCATCATCGTCATCATCATCATCATCATGCATATCATCATGCATATCATATTATGGGTGATCATCATATCACATCACATATCATCATCATCATCATCATGCATATCATCATGCATATCATATCATGGGTTCATTTTTCATCTTTTATCTTTAAGTTTGATCACCACATCACCCATTTCTCATATCATCAATTTTATCATCCCTTCGGGCAAAGACCTCCGATAGGGTTCCCAGCATTCCAGCCATCCCATGGCCACCGGGCTTCCGGCTCCCCACATTCCGGGCATCTCGCATCTCAACTAGCATCACGAGGCATTCCCTTCGGGCAAAACCTCCGACAGGGGCTTCCGGCATTTACACTCCTAGCCGGGCATCCCGCACCCCAATCCCGGCATCGCGAGGCATTCCTTTCGGGCAAAGACCTCCGACAAGGCTTCCGGCCCCCACATTCCGGCATCCCGAATCTCCCGGGGAATTCCGGCAATGCATCTCTGTACATTCCGGCCTCATCCTCCACCACAACCACTTACTCACTTATCATTATCCACATTTATCATTATTTGATCTCATTTAACATGGCATATGATTCACACATGCATCACAATTCATGGTCATACATACACCAATGTCTTATCATACATGCAACAATGCATAATTATTTATAATAAATTCAATGGAATTTATGGCCAATAAAATAATCCATTTTATTTTATTATTATTATTTTATTATTATTTTTATTTATTTTTATTATCATATTTATTTATTTTCATAAATAAATATTAAATTCAATATCTATGATTTTCCCAAAATCATAAAATTCAAACAATCATTAATCAAACCAATAGAATGACAATTTCATGCAAAATTCATGGCCAACTTGAATTTCACACAATTTCACAATTTCCACTAAATAGCACATAATATTCGGATAATGACCAGAATGCACAGTTTCTGAATAAATTCGATTAAAATATCCATATGGCCTCCAAAATTACAAACTTTTACAGAGTGATAGCCCAGACATTTTAGTACAAATTTCATGCAGAACTTCAAGCCAGATTCTTTCTAGATTATTTTATACAACCTCACGAAGCTTCTGGATCCATTACCGCATCGTCCAGTGAACACATCTCCGAAATATTGAGATTTCACCTAGCTATTCTCTTTCGTTTCCTCTGAAATTTAGATATGTTATACATCAAGGTGTCCTTTACAAGTTTCATGAAGAGATCTAGGTCAAATAACCAGATTATAGTCATCATTTAAGTCCTTGAAGTCTCGGGTATCTCGGAATACATCACCAGAACCATCATCTTCAAGATCTAGTCGATTCACTAGGCTATACTTGTTCATTTCACTTCAAATTTGAGTATGTTTTATTTTAAGATGTCTCCTACAACTTTCATGAAGAAACCGAAGTGAGATTCTCAACAAAAATCAACATGAAACCACGAATCTAGCAAGAGGTCAGTAAAAACTCTCCAGATCTGAGGTCTCCGTATAACAAGACTTTAACCACTCAAATATCCATAATTTTTCACGAAATTTCAGTATGTTATAGTAAAGATGTTAGATACAACTTTCATGAAGACATCGAAGCCAAAATCGGACTCCAAACACACATGCAAGCTCAAACAAGTCACTGACTCACACAATCCGAACAAAACAGCCACACTTAACAACAAACCATCCATGCTTCGGTTTTTCTCATCTAAAACACCCAAAATTTAACATGCAAACAACACACAAGCATGCAAGAGAAGCTAGAGGACTCCACTTGCCTCTAAGATGAGCAAACAACGGCGTACGGCGGACGGACACGGCGGACACGGCGGCTCCTCCTCCTCCGCCTCCTTCCTCTCTCGGCCTCTCCCTCTCTCTCGCACACTCTCTCTCTCTTCCTCTCCTTTGGGCGAACAAAATGGCTAACCGGCCATTCTCTCTCCTCTTTCCTTCCCTTTTATTTCCCCTAAAACTCATGATTAGCAATCATGAGATTGCCTTAACCATGGCCAATGCATGGCCTTCTTTGTGCCACTTGTCTTGATCCATGCAAGATGGGCCTTGGAGTTGGGCTTGGGCCTCCCCTCCTTGGGCCGGCGACTACTCCTCTTCTTGGGCCACTATTGGGCCGGCGACTTGGCCCATTAAAGGCTTAGGCCAAATGGGTCTAAGGCCCATTCGAAAAATTTAACCCCTTTTCCCTTTTTTTTTTTTTTTTTTTGAATTCCTTTCTATAATTATTTCCAAATTCAAATTTTATCTTGGCCAAAGTCTTGGGACATTTTGGCTATTGAAATTTAATTTATTAAGCACATGGCCAAGCATAAATTATTAATCTATCGAATTTAAATTTTCACAATCATAAGCACAAATCATCTAATTAAAAGACTAATGGCTAAAACATAAGCCATGGAAATTCTATCACCTAATTAAAGACTTTAACACACCTTATGGCTTGGCTTTGAATTTTGGGATGCCACATCATTAAAAAAACTACAAAAAACATTTGCATGGACACTTAGTGGTTTCATAAAGATTATAATTGGTAATCAAGATTGTGTGGTCATTTAGATAAACAACTTTCCAAGTTAGTGGTACCGCAAGGGTGTTAATAGAAACATTGGCGTAAACAAGTCCCCGTTTCTATAAATCTCTGGTTGCGTAGGAATCAAGACAACACTCCCGTGTCTTGATTGGTTTCTAGTCGACCCCAATAGGCTAGTGGCGACTCCTAGAATTACATAGGTTGTTAAGAACTAAAATACAAAATCCAATGTCGCGCGAGGTATGGGCTTGGGAGAGCCCGCGCCTAATCTAGGGCCATTGGTCCGCCTCTTTAGGCAAATACCCCTAAACCCTCTTCATTTTCCCACGGACGGAAAAAAAGAGGTCGTGACAGCTTGGCGACTCCGCTGGGGACTTGGTTGCAAACCTTAGAGGACTTAGGCCGTAATAACTTGATTGGTTGTTCACTAACATGGTCTTCATTTGATAGCGCGTGTCAAAGTAGCGTGGAAAACAAGGTTAGTCCGCTAACAATGTGTTAAATGTTTTTGTAGGTTTGGAGTAATAAGGGGTGGAGTGTTTGTTAACCCATCTCTTTTGTAGGGAGGCGTAGGAATGTATGCCTATATGGATGAAATTGAAGTGTTGTTTGGATATCAATCAATGTGTGTGCCTTTATACTTATCTTAGCACTACACATTTACACACACAACCCGCGATCTAAAACCCCGATCGCATTAGGAAGCCCATAGAAGGTGCCAAAAGATGGAACCCGTGCGGGGAATGACCCATGGTTATCCACTTTTGGTCCCACTCGTTTTGATTAATGATAAAGAGAACTGTCCGACGTAAGCGCGGAGTGGGGAAAACTCTTTTGATCTAATCAAAATGGGGACTTTAAGCCTTTAGAATTCCACATTTATGTGTCAAAACCTCACAAGTTTACATCCGCATGTCTATGTGATTGAAAAAAATGTCTCTTCACCCACTATAAGTATGATTTCTCCATCTACTTGCTCACTTTGGATTGAAATTTTCATTTTTTGAGATTCGCAGAAATCAATGGAATGCCCTTAGCGATATAGGCTTGGCTCTCACTCTTAATAAATAAACATTTCAAATACCTTTGATCTAACCCCATAAAACAAATGTTTTTGTTTTCAATTGTGAACTCAAAGTCACATTTTGTATAGAAATTCTTCCAAGTCAAGATTACATTTTGGGGCATAGAATTAAAATCAAAATTTCAATAAAATTCTTTCTTGGTCTCATTTTGAAAAAAAAAAATTCAAATCACATTTTGTGTGTTGATTTCTCAAAATAAAAATCACCTCACCGTTGCATGAGTGAAATTACAAATTAATCTTTCAAAATCAATGCCCCATTTGTATATGAAACTTTTCGAACAAAGTGGGCATTCAATTGATAGTCGTGGATCAATCTTTTAATGAAATCTCCTCTTACTAATAAACTCTTGACGAAATACCAAATTCTGATACTACAGAGAAGGTATCGTCGCCTTGATTTCATTGTAAGAGGCGGCTTTATTGAAAGATCAATTTTTCATTCATATACTGACATTATCTTCCTTTCACAGGTCATGCGTGACAACCATTCCTTGAACTCCTCTTGCTTGGCCATGCCAAAAGTGGACTTTAAAGCTAGGATGAGAATTGTGCTTATTATGCTCCTCTACGAAAGAGGTTCTTGTACTTTATCCTTGTCATTATTCCTGTTAGGAACCGTGTTTTGCGTTTTGAGTTTTGATTGTGAACCCAATCAAATGCTTTTGTAAATCATACAACTCACATTTTCTAATAATGAAATTAGAGTTCATAAAAGTTATATTCTTTAAAATACTTGAAGTGTTTCAAGTGGACCCTTTGGGCTGAGTTTTATGCCTTAGCTTCAAAATGTGTGAAAATGAGTTTCAAGAAGAACTTACGTAATACTTTATCTCTTCACTTAATCGCTTTTGCAGGTTGATCTATAGAACGATGCTTTGAGGGGGTAAGGTTGTAATCGTTCCAATAGGGATTTCTTGCGCAACAACTAACTCAGTCATCCATTTTTGTCAAGCAGGCAAAATGACGGTTTTGTTCAAGATTGACAAAAGTGCGGGCCTTTCCCTAACAAAGCAAGTCATGAGATGCACCAATTCATGCTCATTTATGGGCATATTTGGTTGAGCCATGAACTACTTGAATAATTTCGCAGCATATCAACTCAAACATTGTGATTAAGTGTGAAAAGAATCATCAAAGCCTTGAAGATCACAAATCTACTGGTCTAATGAAGTTCCACATGCTAGACGACCTCATATTAATTTGACATTCTTCGTGGAAGAAGAAATTTGTAGACATTCTTTGGCAACAAACTACTTCATTGGTTGCGAACAAGAAGCATCTGCAATCCCTACACTTCCAACGGTTTCTTGGCATCCAATCCTATATGGAGATGATTATTGGTGGTATGCAAGACAACACTTCAAGATGTAGATGTACACAAACAAGAATCAGTCATCAAATGTTGCCTTCAAATAAAAGGCGGTAATCGTTTCAAGTTAAATTCGATTTATTTTAGGAATGACTTGTCCTTGCACTTTGTGCAGATTTTAGTGAGGCAAATTACTGGCAAGCAACAAGATTACATGGGAGGACAACCTGGTCCAGAATCACACGATCTCTAAAAGAAAAAGGGTGTGTTCGTTCCAAAAGTCAAAACAACTCATTCATAAACTGACATAGCCACCCATGCTTACAGATTGTGAAATGGGAAATGCATTGATGCAACAAAAATGGCGAAAAATCACCTAGCCTAAAAGGGGTACACGGGAAACCGAGTAAAGCATGAAGGATTCAAATGAAATGAAGATTCATCAATCCAACATAATGAAGCTGCATATGGACAAGTTATCTAACTCAATGTGGCATACATTCGACCATAAGGACAATATCTCCCCTTCTTCCACAAAGATACGATGAGATGCGGAATTGCCCGACTTTGAAAAAAGGAAATTTTAATTGGAGCAAATGGCCATAAAATGAATCGGGGACGCGTGATGCCTGAGTCATCTGACTTCTAAAAATGGAAAGATTCAAATGGAATAGACATTTGTCAAGTGAATTGTTGTCAATCATGAAAGCAAATCCCTCTCTATAGCCAAGGAAACGAGATGGAACGCAGTCATTATATATGCCGTAAAAGGGAGTATACCGTTCCTAAAATGAATCACGTCGAATATGAAAATAACATATTACGTCTCTTTTCCCTCGCAGGGGCGTCACTCAAAGTAGGGTAACTCTCACTCATGAAGCAAGATGAAACAAAATCAATTGATTCGGTACAAAAAAGTGCACTTTGACCGATGGAGCAACACCTTATACCAAGAAGGCATGCTAAGGCCCAACTATCCATTTTGATGGAATAAATGGAGCAAAACATCCAAGGAGCAATGCCCTCACGTGTCAAAACAAGGAGTACCCCTCTCCTTTCATCTTTGACGCCCACTCAGAATGAGTGAATTCGATAACATCTAAATGGCCCATTTGAAAGCAAGATCTTCAAGGAAATGTTAACACCTGAGGAGCAAAAGCACATGAAGAGGAAACACAAGACATTTAAAGTCAGCTGCAAGAGAAGGGTAATTCGGTATCGTTTCCAAAATGCCCTCTCTAACTTCATTATTTGACATAGTTCCCTTGTTTGACAGGAAGCGTCGGTATTCGAGGAACAAAATCGAGAAATTGATTTAAGCATAATGTATATCGACCAAGTAAGCATGTGGAGTTAACACATGACAAAGTCACCTAAGTTGGCTTAAAATATGTGTCGTTCTAGAGCCGGTTCAATTAAATAAAAAAAGAAGCGCCCCATGGACACTACCAGCGCTTTGGCCTGGTGGTATGGGGAATGAAGTGGGTCCAAGAGGTACGGGGTTCGATCCCTGGAAACAGCAACAAGGTTGCCATGTAAAAAAAATGATGATAAAAAAAAAACTTTTGCATCTCTTATTTTTGCAAACAGAGGAAAATGCTTGAACTAATGAGACCAAAGACCTGAGATTCTCTTCAAGCCTTAAAACAGTACATTCATTCAGTGGTTTGCTGCCAAATGGTGAAACTGACCGAGGGTAATGTTGTATCGTTTCCAATTTTACGATCCCTGAGGATTCATGTACTAACACATTCCCTTTTGTTCTTCGTAGGGTCACCTAACTACTAAGGCACAGGTAAGTACCCTTTTTCTCAAAATCAAATGGAGAACAAATGGAGAATTTCCATCACAAAAAAAGAACATCTAGTGTTTTTCTAGAAACGAGCACAAGAAATGGAAATTGAAGAAAAAAAAAGGGTTTCCACAAGGTTTGCAAAAATCTTCTTTATCTTTAAATTGTCCATCCACTCAATGGATCACTCATTTCGAATCAAAATTCTCTATGGAGATTAATCCACTCAGACGATCTCAACAAAAATGAAAGGCGATGTTGCTTATGCCAAGCGAGAAACACTTAGGATGAGGAAAGGCAACCCATTTCTAAACATGTCCTTTAAACACTATGGAATTCGAGTGAAAAAGAAAGCCCGTGTCGTTTAAGGTCAATGAATTCATTCGCAAGCGGTACATAGATCAAGATGATAAGAGGCATTTCTTTCCTCTATCATACACACTACAGGTGACAATAGTTAGCCCATTTGAGCCTTTTAATGTGAAGAATTTCCTACAAAAGACCCCTGTCAAGAACCACCCCACGATGGGGGCAATTATGGAGGTTTGGGTTGACATTATTTGGAGAGGAAAGATGATAAAAGTTTCTTTGCTCTCACATGCATAAATCTTTTTTGTGGTAACTTCAGGTGAATTCTTATGGAAGCTCGAAGCATCCCAAGGTGAAGAAGAGCATTCTTTTCTCTACCCAAACACCGATACCCTTTGCTTAAACCATTTTGAGCCTAACTATTCATTTCTAAAACCCGAGTGGTAATTATCTCCCCACATTGGGGCAGGGCACATGATTTACCAATGCAATTGGTGTTATATGAGAATATGAAAAGCATCTTGAAAGTCCTAAGAGCTCAAAAAGTTTGAAAGAACAAAAGTCAAGTGAAAATTAAGGGGCATAAAAAAGCAGTGTGCCTGGTAAAAGCAAGGCCAATGCCCACAAAAAAGGGAGAGAGAGCGGAAGAAAAACAATTGCATCAAGAGGAATATCTCTGTGAAAGCAAAAATGGCAAAAAAAATGCCTGCATTGAAAAGAAAATCATTGCAAATGCAAAAGCCATTATGTTAAGATGATTAGTCAAAGGACTTTCGAGACAATTTGAATTCTAAACATTGAGTGCTTTAAAAAAATGGATGATATGGTAATGATGCCATGATAATCACCAACTCCTAAATCCCCCTTTGACAAAAAGTTCTAAGCCTTTAGAGCTAAGCCCTTTGAACCTTTCCCCGAATCAACATTACAACCCATTTCCAAAGTCTCTTCAGATTGGGATGATTCAAAGTGGAAATAAGGACTTCCTAAAGAAGATGCCGCTCGAAGAAGTGAGAGCAAGGTTGTCTTATCTCATCTTAAGGTTTCTTGACTTGTAAACCTGGCGAAGATGTTGATTAATGATTAATTCATTTCATAGCCAATGATGCTTATCCATTGCTAAAACCATGACCAAACCTGCACTACGGTCCTCCTAAAAGACCTTTTAGATTGGTCAATGTGTACTTATTGTGAATGATTCAAAGCCTTGCGCCTTTGGAAGAGTGAGGTTGAGTGATCAGTTTATTTCCCACATGAACAGATGGGATCAAACAGCCATTTTCTTGAGGATATGCTAGAAGCCCTTTCTGACTAGGGATCCTTGCTTGGCATACTTAACAAACCTTTCTCATAAGTCAGGGTCATTTCGACAAGGACTTTTCTCCCAAGAGAATTTGACGATTAATGATATCATTCGAGCGTGATGACAGTTTTGCGAGTTTGTCAAGTTGTCGGAATTAGTTTGATTTGTTTATGCAATCATTGCTTTCTCATTACCAATACTCTTTTGATATTGTTTCTAATGACATATGTTGAAATTGACCTCATCTAGTATGCTTTCACTACTAGAATACTTGTTATAATGAATACTATTTGATGTGCAGTATCCATTTCAGAATATTCTCGAATGACAGGTTCCTCCAGTGAAACCACACAATTTTCAAGGGTTCATGGGTTAGCCTTAAACCATGCACTTTCAAGAGTTCTTGGTTACCTTTAAACCTTGCAATTCTAAAAGGTTCATGGGTTAGCTTTAAACCATGCTTTTTCAAAAGGTTCTTGGTTATCCTTAAACTTGGCAATTTCAAAGGGTTTATGAGTTATCCTTAAACCATGCATTTTCAAGACGTTCTTGGTTATCCTTAAACCATGCAATTCTAAAGGGTTCTTGGATTAGCCTTAAACCATGCATTTTCAAAAGGTTCTTGGTTATCCTTAAACTTGGCAATTTCAAAGGGTTTATGAGTTATCCTTAAACCATGCATTTTCAAGAGGTTCTTGGTTATCCTTAAACCATGCAATTCTAAAGGGTTCATGGGTTAGCTTTAAACCATGCTCTTTCAAGAGATTCTTGGTTACCTTTAAACCATGCAATTTTCAAGGGTTCATGGGTTAGCCTTAAACCATACATTTTCAAGAAGTTCTTGGTTACCCTTAAACCATGCAATTTCAAAGGGTTCATGGGCTAGCTTTAAACCATGCTTTTTCAAAGGTTCTTTCTTATCCTTAAACTTGGCAATTTTAAAGGGTTTATGAGTTATCCTTAAACCATGCATTTTCAAGAGGTTCTTGGTTATCCTTAAACCATGCAATTCTAAAGGGTTCATGGGTTAGCTTTAAACCATGCTCTTTCAAGAGATTCCTGGTTACCTTTAAACCATGCAATTTTCAAGGGTTCATGGGTTAGCCTTAAACCATGCACTTTCAAGAGTTCTTGGTTACCTTTAAACCTTGCAATTCTAAAGAGTTCATGGGTTAGCTTTAAACCATGCATTTTCAAGAGGTTCTTGGTTATCCTTAAACCATGCAATTCTAAAGGGTTCTTGGATTAGCCTTAAACCATGCATTTTCAAAAGGTTCTTGGTTATCCTTAAACCTGGCAATTTCAAAGGGTTTATGAGTTATCCTTAAACCATGCATTTTCAATAGGTTCTTGGTTATCCTTAAACCATGCAATTCTAAAGGGTTCATGGGTTAGCTTTAAACCATGCTTTTTCAAGAGATTCTTGGTTACCTTTAAACCATGCAATTTTCAAGGGTTCATGGGTTAGCCTTAAACCATGCACTTTCAAGAGTTCTTGGTTACCTTTAAACCTTGCAATTCTAAAGAGTTCATGGGTTAGCTTTAAACCATGCATTTTCAAAAGGTTCTTGGTTATCCTTAAACCATGCAATTCGAAAGGGTTCTTGAGTTATCCTTAAACCATGCATTTTCAAGAGGTTCTTGGTTATCCTTAAACCATGCAATTCTAAAGGGTTCTTGGATTATCCTTAAACCTTGCAATTCAAATGGTTCATAGGTAAGCCTTAAACCATGCATTTTCAAAAGGTTCTTGGTTATCTTTAAACCTTGCAATTTCAAAGGGTTCATGGGTTAGCCTTAAACCATGCATTTTCAAAAGGTTCATGGTTATCGTTAAACCTTGCAATTCCAAAGGGTTCATGGGTTAGCCTTAAACTATACATTTTCAAAAAGTTCTTGGTTACCCTTAAACCATGTAATTCCAAAGGGTTCATGGGTTAGCCTTAAACCATACATTTTCAAAAAGTTCTTGGTCATCCTTAAACCACGCAATTCCAAAGGGTTCATGGGCTAGCCTCAAGCCATGTATTTTCAAGACACAATTTCAAAGGGTTCATGGGTTAGCCTCAAACCATGCATTTTCAAGACACAATTTCAAAGGGTTCATGGGTTAGCCTTAAACCATGCATTTTCAAGAGGTTCCTGGTCATCCTTAAACCATATAATTCACAAGGTTAGCGGGACTGCCTTAAACCACACGGTTAGTGGGTTTGCCTTAAACCACAGGGTTCGTGGAACTGCCTTAAACCACACGGTTAGTGGGACCGCCTTAAACGACACGGTTAGTGGGATTGCCTTAAACCACACGGTTAGTGGGACCGCCTTAAACCACATGGTTAGTGGGGACTGCCTTAAACCACAAGGTTCGTGGGACTGCCTTAAACCGCACGGTTAGTGGGATTGCCCTAAACCACAAGGTTAGTGGAATTGCCTTAAACCACATTGTTAGTGGGTCTGCCTTAAACCACACGGTTAGTGGAACTGCCTTAAACCACACGGTTAGTGAGACGCCTTAAACCACAAGGTTAGTGGAATTGCCTTAAACCACATGGTTAGTGGGTGCCATAAACCACACGGTTAGTGGAACTGCCTTAAACCACAAGGTTTGTGGGTATATCCTTAAACCACACTTTTCAAATTGTTCACTGTGGTAAAGCCCTAAACCACGCTCTTCACATTAAGTTCACTTGCATTTTCATTTTGCTATTAAAAAAAAAAAAAATTAGGTGTCACTTTATCTTTGAAAGAAATCTCCTTGAGCTTCCTTGCAAAGAGGGGCAGCTGTTGACACCTAAAAAAAAAAAAAATTAATTATTGCATATAGATTATCTAGGTATTTAAAATGGAAGATGTTTTCCCTAAAAATTAAAAATTAAAAAAAAATTAAAAAAAAGATAAAAGATAAAAAAATTAAAAAAAGATTAAAAAGAAAAGAAAAGAAAAAAAGTTGGGGCCAATGATCTAAATGTGACTAGCCAAGCCCAGGAGATCAGATTGGAATTCAAATGGCAAGTTGGGGCCAAAATGCAATTTCCAAAAGTCGAGGGACCAATTCGTAAATTTTGCAAAATTTGCTCCCGAGCCCTTAAATCATCATCTTGGTCATCAATTAAGTTGAAATTGAATTTGGGCCGACCAGAATCAATCAAATTGAGCCAAAAAGGACCTAATTGCATTGAATTTGGCATTTTCAGGCAAGAAAATGGCCAACTTTGAGGTACTTTATTGTAAAATTGGGTGGAGATAATTGCGAAAAATGGTCAAGATCTTAAACTAATATACATTATCTTTCTAATTGATCAAAAAACGCAGCCAAATTAGTGGATTAAAGCACTCAAATCAGCAGCCAAAACTCAGTCGACGAGTTGGTCTTAATCCGGAGTTGCTGTGTAAGCAATTTGGTGGCCCCACCATATCCTCCTCAGCTGCCCATCCAGCCCGATCTTTGCACGTGATGGAAGACCGTATATAGTAGTGAAAGTGGACGAAAATTGGCCAGGGATAAGCTTCTTACAGCACCGGAAAATCGCAGCAAAACCTGCACACTCAATAGCTGCAGAATTAAAAAAATTGGCTAAGTCAGAAGAGTAGGTGAAGTAGCCCTGTTGACAGGCTTGGTAGGTGGACAAAAGGCTGACCAAAAATCTCTTAATTCGGGGGATAAGGTCATGGAAGCAAGGTCTTTCGAGAGAGGAGATATAGGAGACGAGAGAGAGAGGGGAGAGCTCGGAGTCGTCCCCCAAAGAGGCCCTCAGAAGCAACTCCAGAAAAGCAGACCCAGAAATTCCAGATCAACCTTTTGAGAGAAAAGTGAGATTTTCATAACCCTTCGGCAAAAATTGGCCAAAACCTTCAACTAGAGAGTGAAACTTCACTCAAATATCTTTCCATCCATAGGTCGCACGTCCTAAATAGATATCGGGAAGGCCTCCTAAAGCCCCCCGAAAAACACCCTCCAGGCGGGCCAGGAAACACTGAAAGTTTTTTCTAAGTGTTGAGCCCAGTTGATCACGAGTGAGAAAAAGGCAGTGTTTTTGAGAAAGTTGAGAAACAAAGGAGGAAAATATTGACCTCTACCCCAAACTAGAATACACATAGTTTGTCTTGGTGTCAATTTTTCCAACAAAAGACGTCTTGAAGTCTAATTTTAGAGGTCAACGAAAACCTTCGTTGTCAGTTCTTCTTTTCTGCAGATCTCATTTCCAGTTGAAGAAGCCAACTTCCACGTGCTTCCAGAGGACAATTTCTCGGTTTACTTGGCCAAGAACCACTTGAAAAGGAAACTAGGAAGTAAGGTAAGCATCCTAGATGTACGTATTTTTGAGTTGGAGCATGTTTGGATCATGAAAATCAAGAGGGAAACCAGCCCGGAAAACTGATTTCTGAGGTTGAAATTTTTCTAAGTGTTTGAAATCTCTTCAAGAGTGTTGCATGTGTGCTTCTTGGAGAGGTCGTTTTGATGTTGTTCGGTGGGTCATTCTCTGTGATGTTTATTGTATTTGAAAGTTCATGTTACCTACTTTCACTCGGATCAAGTAATGTTTCCTTTAGATCTCATATGCGATGAGTGTCGGGGCCTGAATATTGGCATATAACCTGTTTGTTTGACTTGGGTTCAAATCCAGATTTGCAAAATCAGTTCAAACCCGTGTATTTGAGGATGATTTTAGCTTGGTTCTAGTGTGTTTTTAGCTATGATTTATATCTAATCTTGTTCTTTGCATGTGTTAGTATGATCTTAATACTTTAGTTCCACATGAGATTGCTTATGAGTGGAGATTGAAGGCTGCAAACATGGCTCGAGGAGGCTATTGGGGCTAGTTTAATGCACACCATGTGTTCGACAAAATGCCCAAACTAAGCTTCGATCTTGAAACGGTCGATTTGAGCTTGATTATTGTGATATTCATGTGCTGTGTTACTCCATGTTAGCATAGATCGGTTTAAGGAATTATTATTATTCTTTAAAAAAAAAAAAAAAGAGAAAAATATGAAAATTTCAAAAATATCAAAAAATGTTAGATAGCATCAAATTAGGATATAAATGACATATATTAAATTTTCTGAATTTTAAAAGGTCATTTTCCTAATTTAATGCTATTTTGGTATTTTAAAACCATTTTTGTAAATAATCCATTTTGCGTAGATTAAAACTATTTAAAGTAATTTCATGCATATAGAGTAATTTCATGCATATTTGAATTCTCATTTTGCTCATGGGGTCCTGTCCCGGGCGTGATAACAAGGCCATGTAATATTATTTGCTCGACTTGTATCGAGTTTACCTTTTCCGCGTTTATTTTCAAGTCATTTCAATTTCTTGGATGTTTACTTACGTGCTGCTTTTCATTAATTTGAGTGTAAATTTCTCTTCTAAATTATGTTAGGATTAGTCTAGACATTAAAAAAAAAAACTACAAAAAACATTTGCATGGACACTTAGTAGTTTCATAAAGATTATAATTGGTAATCAAGATTGTGTGGCCATTTAGATAAACAACTTTCCAAGTTAGTGGTATCGCAAGGGCGTTAATAGAAACATTGGCGTAAACAAGTCCCCGTTCCTAGAAATCTCTGGTTGCGTAGGAATCAAGACAACACTCCCGTGTCTTGATTGGTTTCTAGTCGACCCCAATAGGCTAGTGGCGACTCCTAGAATTACATAGGTTGTTAAGAATTAAAATTCAAAATCCAATGTTGCGTGAGGTATGGGCTTGGGAGAGCCCGCGCCTAATCTAGGGCCATTGGTCCGCCTCTTTAGGCAAATACCCCTAAACCCTCTTCATTTTCCCACGGACGGAAAAAAAGAGGTCGTGACAGTGGGAAAACCCACTGATCTCATAGAGATGAAAAGAAGAGAATTTTTCGAAAGAAAATGCTGCTCCCTCCAGAAGAAGCATCTTTATAAGTATTATCAAGCGATGCTTCAGCTTTTTTACCAAATTGGCGCAGATCCAAATTTAAAGCATGTTCTCCTTACTTCCATCCCTAAGGAACTATCTCAGATGGTTGAAAGATCCTTTTTTGGAAAACAAAGGAGAGTACAAGATATCCCCTTGGGAGAAATACAGCAAGAAGTCCATCTGTGCCTAGAAGAATTATGCTTAAAGCGCCAGATGGTCCGTACATACATCACAGATGACAAACGCCTTGAATAAGCTTGCTCTCGCCATAAGTTGAAAATCAAATGCTCCAAGCAAGACTGTGATGATACTTGTGGTAAGTATTCTCGGAAAAAGAAACATTACAAGAAGTTTTGGATAAACAAATCCAAACATGGTTCCAAGCATTTCCGGAAAAAGAAGAAATGTCGATATCTACGCAAAAGAAAGGATCGCACAAGCCACAAGAAATCAAACCGTTGCTACATCTGCAACCGAAAGGACATTTTGCCAAAAATTTTCCGCAAGCAAGAAAAGGTCAGAACCGTCTAATTCATCACATTGAGAATGAAACAGGCATTTCTCTTGAAAATGATGACATTGAATCCTTATTTTCTGCTGATGAAGAACCATGTGAACAAACTCTCTGTGTCATTCCTTCTTACCAAACTTCCGGTGAGATCGAGTCGGACTCGAGTCGAAGATATTTTCATATATCATCCACATCTCCGTAACCTAACTTTGACATATTTTCAAGTCAAACTCACTTTGTCCCCATTTCCTGTAAAAATCCTCACTTCAAAGTTTGCCAAACCTATTACGGTTATCGCCCTCATTGACACGGGGAGCAAGTTGTTCAATATTGGACACTAAAGTTCTTCCCCGAAGAATTCGACCCCTTACATCCCATATTTCAATTCGCCTCGGAGATACTTTACGCACAAATGTCGAACCACTCCCGTAACAGATCCGTTCTTCTGCAGTGTTCTATAACCACAAAAATCTTTGGATCAAGCCTCCCCAATAAAGACCGATAATTGGGTGGGATATCATGACTCAAATCTTTCAACTTCGTATCATTCCTGGAAAAGGTCTTAAATATAAAGACCAGTTCTCTGAGTTCGTCAATATTCAGAGACTCTTTTCCATTCAGATGAGTCTATTAGATCCAATCATGCAAAAGTTGTTAGAATCTTGTTCGGAATCCCATTCAGAATTCGATCAGAAATGTTCTCATCCTTTATGGAAAAATCCAGAGTTCTTTGTTCGTCTTCCCTTTAAGAAGAATGAAGATATAAATTCAACTTAGGCGAGTCACATGGGAATGAATCTAGAACATTTGACTTTAGCTCAAAGGGAATGCTTAGAATTATTGCAACAAGGCCTTATTGAAATTTCTGATTCTCAATGGGCCTGTGAAGCCTTTTACGTCAATAAGCGTTCTGAGCAAAACAGAGGAAAAATGAGATTGGTAATCAACTATCAACCTCTCAACCTTTTTCTCCAAGATGATAAATTCCCTTTACCATCCAGAGACTCTCTCTTTGCTGGTCTAACCAAGACCCATATCTATTCCAAATTCGACCTCAAAGCTGGATTTTGGCAATTGGGCATTCATCTTGAAGATAGATCCAAGACAGGATTCTGTATCCCAAACCAGCACTTCTAGTGGAAAGTACTTCCTTTTGGCTTAAAGGTAGCACCATCCCTTTTCCAAAAGGCCATGTGTCGTATTTTCCAATCAATCTTATCAAGTGCAGCCGTATACATTGATGACATTCTGCTCTACAGTCCTGACGAGCAGTCACACTGCCAACTCCTTGAGCAATTCGCAGAAATTGTCAAAAAGCATGGCATTATGCTTTCTCAAAGGAAAATGAATATTGCCCAAACAGAGATTGAATTTCTTAGTATGCACCTCAACAAAGGTACATACTACCCAGGGCCACATATTGCTCAAGAATTATTGAAGTTTCCTGAAGATAACTTCACTACAAAACAAGTTCAGCAATTTCTTGGGATAATCAATTATCTCAGGGATTTTGTCCCAAACATTGCAAAGCTTCTGATTCCTTTGCAATCCATGCTAAAGAAGAATCCCCCACCTTGGGGAAAAACCCAGACTAAAGTAGTTGCTGAGCTTAAGGAGATTATGCAGAATCTCCCACCATTGCAAATACCATCAACAGGAAAAAGAATTCTTCAAACTGACGCTAGTGATGAATACTGGGCAACCATCATGTTCAAAGAAATTAATGGTAAGAGACACCTTTGTGCTCATAAAAGTGGAAATTTTTCCCCAGCTGAAATGCATTACCATTCCACTTTCAAAGAAATCTTAGTAGTAAAAAATGGAATCAAAAAGTTTGAGTTTCATCTCATCGGCCATCACTTCTGGTAGAATTAGACATGGCATCTTTCCCTCGGATGACCAAGTTTAAACGAAGCATTCCAAATTCCCAACTGCTTCGATGGGTTGAATGGTTCTCAAAATACTCATTTGAAACCAAACATATTCCTGAAAAGAAGAATGTACTTGCGGACTTCTTATCAAGGCCAAAAGCACCAGCCGAAATCAACATGTACATCAAGAGGCCTGCTTTTCATATGCTCAATCATGGAGTGAAATACAAAATTGAGAAGATCAAAGATTTGCAAAGCTGGAAATATCCCCAGGAGATTATTCAGCAAATCTAGAATGACACCCTTGCTGAGAACTTGGAGAATCTCATGTGGCAAAGCCACACAGACCTATTCAGATTCAATGGAGGTTCGATTCTTTATCCTTTTGGGTTAAATATGAATTATCTATTCATTCATCCTCTTATTTGGAAGGAAGATGATTTCCCAACAGCACTCAAAAAACGCTATTGTGGTACTTAACCAATAAGTATTTGATAGCCATTGAAAGTCCAACCGAAAGGTTCATTGCCAACCTCACCGGATATTCTTACTTGGAAGAAATGTTGAAAAAGAAAGTGATAAGAATCTCTTAGACTTTCTTAACTTGTTCCATTCTCCTACTTACTGGAAACAACTCTTAGAAAGGGAATTGAGAACCATGACACCGAATCCTGAAGTCCATACCATCATGTTTTTCAGACGTCCATGGCATTTTTCACAAACAATGGAAGAATCATTAATGCCCCATAGGAAATAGGAACCACATCCTATAAACCTCACTTGGACAGCCGAGAAGCACAGATTCACAAATCTTATACCAAATTTGTTAGATTTTGTGAAAATGAATACCGAGAACTCCAGAGAATCCTGTGCCAGGAAAACAAAACCATTCCCGAAAATGTTTGGAATAATGTACCCACTACGTGGGATCATTATGACCTAGCACCAGAAGCTAAGGAACCACTCGGACAATACAGACAAGCTACATCATCCCAAGAGCATGAAATGACAAGCGAAGATGACATTGTCCAATCCACCCAGGATCCCTATGCACGCTTTGGAGGCCCTCTGTCCCAGGATCCCTACGAACAGGGACCTTCGTCCTTATTCCAAAGCATGAACACATCTTTCTATGCACAGCCATCCAATTGGCCTCAGACAAGAATTCCTGCCGGCACTCAAGAAAATGAAAATACAAATTGGGCTGAAGAAGAAGCATTACATTGGGCTCATGAACAAGCATCCTCATCACGAAGGCTGAACCAAATCCTTTCACCTGAAGACCTTGAAGCCCTTGAACAGAAATACGAGGCACATCTCCTAGAAGACAGCTCAGATGACTCAGTCTGTAGCTACAATGCTCATGACGGACGAGACCGTTGAGTCTATACATTTTTCACTGTAGCAAGTCAATGTTCACTTTTACTGTAGCACTAGGCTAGCGAAGGTACTGTTCACAGTACAGTTACTTTTCATAGTGTACGAATAATTCCCTCCCAGAAATTTCCGGTGCCTTTGTTTGTACCCGGACCCATGAGCTTAGTCCTTGTTTGTTTGTTTGTGACCTCTAATCGTCTATAAAAAGCGAGGAGGATGTATTGTGTTGGGCAGAGTCCCTTGAAGTAAAGTGTGTGCTTTGTGAAAAACCTCTCCATGGCTTTCTAAATTTCTCTTCTTCTCCAGCCTGGTAGGATCCTCCAAGAAATGCAGCTTGGGTAGGTTAGAAACGATTCCATCCTGGAATGTTTGGGTGTCTCTAGGCTCTGAACTAAATGGCTAAGTGATTTTCTGCTAAAAGGCTGTCCCTAAAGGGCTTGAACGGGAGTTGTTCACCCACTGTGGGATGCATACCTGTAGGAAATTTACTCTCCTTCCCTGGTTCTAAGTCTAGGTCCATTCAATGGTGACTCCAGGGGATCTCTAGATCTGAGAAATGCCTTCATCTTGTTTTTTCACACATTATACTCTTTTCCATCGAACTAAGGAGGTCTGGTGTTGCTCTGTCCTTCAACCAATCCAGAAGCCAAGATACTAGTCATAGAAGATCTTTACCTTAGAAGTAAAAACACTTCAATGAAGTAAGCACACAGGCTCTGATACCAATTGAAAGGGCTAGTATAAACACCTAAAGGGGGTGAATAGGTGTGAAAATAGATTTTTCGAATTGTAGTAAAAATACTTTACTTTGAAACTGAGTCTAATGAACAACAAACTTTGCGGAAGAATTCAGACTATAACAACTATTTCGAAACACAAAAAGTTATCACAACAAATAAAATAAATGAGTTCAGGGAAGAGAAAATAAATATAAAATTTAGAATGGTTCGGCTTACATTAAGCATATGTCCACTCTCCCACATTGATAGCCTTCTGGCTAGTTTCCACTAAGAATCGAAAAAGAGTGTTACAGCCTTATGATCTCGACTTTTCAATGAAGAGATTCTTCTGCTCTTACAAAGTCACTCTTTTAGGTTTCTCTCTTTTTCGAATGCAAGTTTGAGCACTGTATGAGGAAGAACAAATGATTTTGGGAAGCTTTAAACTTTGGAATTCTTCTTTTACACTCTCTATCAAATGACTTGAAAAATCTCCTTAAATACTCCTTTATGTCTTTTCAACCATTGGCACTTTCCAAAGGAATTCTTCCAATCAACCCGTTGGACATAATCAATCAAGGAGATCTCAAGCTGTTTAAAGATTGAGATGAAAGTCCGTCAATCCCGGTCGCCCATACAATCGGGATCTTGGTTTCCATAAGCAGATTCTTTCCAAATAAGCTTGCCTTCAAATGATTTGCTGCTTTGAAATTGATTCCAATAAAGATAACAAATATGGTAGGTGATATTTCCAACCAGAAAGCCTGACATATCATGTACGTACTGAAGCCTTGAAGCCTTGAAGAAAAATAATCTTGAGTCTGATTATGTCTTTGTTCTTCTTTTGCATTCAATCTAGATCTTCGTCAGAGTGGGGCAGACTTCTTATGTAAGATAGAGTTTGAAAGACTTACACAAAAGTCCGGTATTCTTCAGAATTAAAGTTTTGTCAGCTTCAAAATATGATAGGAGTTTTCTCCAACAACTATAAGTTATTCGGTGATCAGATCGTCTTGACGTGGCAAAGGCGTGACTATGAGGGTACGTCGCAAGATCATCACGAAACATGACGTCTCGATTTGGTAATGGCAGTGATGAAACGGCGACCGCAAGTGGTGGCATCAACGCAGTTCGACGAAAAACTCGTCGACCCGTCACTGATCATGATGTTTTCAAGGTCCAGCGAAATCCGGATATCACAAATGTGGGGCAAGAGATACACCCCCTCCTTGTGCATGTACAGGGACCGAAGTGCGGACTCACCGCCATCCCTCCTCCCCATGCACCGCTGCCTGGGCCGTCACACTCTCCACCCCATGGGAACACATCATCCTTGTTGTGGCCCCACATGTAGCCGAGAGTTGGCTCTAATAACACTTGTTAGAACCTGGCTCTATACTGGACACATATTGTCTACTTTTGGACACTAAGTCTTCGCGGTTTTGTTTATTTTAGGATAGCCCATACTACCTCAAGAAAATGCGTGAATATAGTTAGAGGGCCCATTGCCTTATAAGGCAGTCCAAAACTACCTCCTTAGGCAATGTGGGACAAGAGACGCGCTCCCTCCCTATGCACATTCGGGGACCAAGGCGTAACATCCTCAATTTCAACCCTTATTTTGGTCCCAACTAGGAGGCTAAGATAGGCCTTAGGTTAGTCAAACCTTCCTAGAAAATAAGTGTGAACAAGTGTGAAAAGCATTAAATAATGATGATGAATATAAAGGCTTATGTGTCCCTATAGCCTAGCCTAGTTATAACCCTAAACTAAGTAGGAGATCTTGGAGGCCAAGAAATGGACTACACATCCATTGGAAGAAAGAGCAAGCAAGTCAAACCTTCTTGGACAAGATAATAGCACATTAAATACATTTGGCTTCTAGTTATTTAATGCCGGGATGAAGTGTCCAAGCTAACCTAGGACCTAGTTGAAAACTTGGGAGATAAGGATGCCCGACAATTAATACTTCTTGACCAAGTGGGATGCCTCCTTTTCCCACTAAGATTGCCACCTTTGATTTTCGAAATTTCTGGACCTCTGCTATTTTCCAATTTTACACAAATTTTTGTGGTGCGAATTTAAAGAAAATTCCTTCATGAAAGCTGTTCTAAATATCTTGATCTAAAACATACTTAAATTTCATATTTTTATGAGGTGAAATGGTAGAGACGACGGCCCAATCATTCACCATTTGGAACCTGTCCCGTATGGTGAAACGATGACCAGGTTGCCTTCTCGAATTCTTATAAAATTTTCCCTTTCAAATTTTATCATGATTCCTTCAAAAAAATTTTAAAAGACATCCATTTCTATAACATATAAAAATTTCAAAGAGTTTTGTGAAGATTTGACTTTCGAAATGAGTCTCTCTTTGACTGTTGAATCTGCTCAACGGATGAATTTTTGGGTTGTGTTTAGTGAATTTCTGCTCTTTCCACAGCACGAATTTGGTTAAGTTTCCCGCATGAAATTTTTTTCTTAAGGTCGTCTCTAAAACATATTAAAATTTCATATGTTTTTAATTCCGTTTGATAAAGAACGACACTGATTTTGGAAATTGTTCAAAACTATTTTACTCACCCAAGAGGTATGATTTATGCCCAAGCTTGGACTCAAGCCCTTAAATGTCATGTTGAGGTGTACCTAATGATCTCTTCCTCAGCCCCATAATCAACTTGAATGATCAACCCCTCCCGATCCTTTCTCAGGATTCGGACTGCTTTTGTTGGAAGGAGAATCCGTCGGGCCAGTTCACGGTTGCAATAGCTTAGGAGACCATCAGGTGCAAGCGGACTAATGCACATTGGCATGCGTTCATCTGGAACAATGCAATCACGCCAAGGTAGTAGTTTAACTTATGGCTTATTGCCGGCGTAGACTTCCCACCCAAGCTCTTTTATTATGCATTGGTAGAATTGAGAGGGGATCTTGCGCTTTTTGCAATGGAGTGCCTGATTCCATTAACCATCTATTTTTTGAGTGCTGTGTCACGGCTGGAGTTGCTTTCTTTTGGGAGGCCAGATGCAATTTGCCTTGGCGAAACAGGTCTTGGGGGCAGAATCTCCATTGGGCCACCACCTTCTTAATGGGCAAGAATTTCTTCAAATGCATTGCTCGCTTTTCCTTTGGTGCCCTTTGTCATATTATTTGGAACAATAGGAACATCATTCTCTTTAGAGAACAACCACTTTCCGTCCCGGCGATGGAGAACCATCTTTTTAAAGTGGTCAGAGACAAGGCTATCACCTTTAGGAACATTGATGATAACTTCAGGAACATAAGGTTGCAGCGGAGTTAGGGCATCGATCCAATTATCTTCTCGGGGGACCCTTAAAAGTCAACCAAAACTTCTTCGGCTCTTACTTTTGCATTGGAGCCGAGGGCTGCTCTCCTATTTCGCCAAGGGTTTTTGCTTCCTGTAGCCAGTTGTTCATGCCGTGCTTTTTAGTTGTTTGTGTGTTGTTGTTTGGTTGCTGCGTGTTGTGGCTTTTACATCCCGTCATCCTTCCACTCATAATGATTTTTTCATCTTGAGTGCTAGTTTTGGTGCCGTGATCTTCTGTACATTTGGCCTTTCCTCAATATATATCTCTTACCTTTACCAAAAAAAAAAAAAAAAAAAAAAGGAAAGTAGAAGAAAACTCTAGAATTCCTTCATGAAAAAGGTGAGGTGTCCTTTGACCTTTCAAAGGTCGTGATTGTTGGAGAAAAATCATTTATTGTTTTGAAGCCGACAAAACTTGTCTAGAGTCTAGTCTGAAGACTTCCAGACTTTAGTGTCAAAGTCTGAAGACCGCCAGACTTTAGGTTCAAAGTTTGCCCACATTGATAGTTTCCAGACTGAAGAATGAAGACTTATCCAGATGCAAGATCATCTTTATTTCTTCAAGGATTCGATTCGTATGGCTTATGGATGACTTTATGGCTGGATATAACACCTACATGTTTGACTATCGTTATTGGAATCAATTCCGATATGCAAATCTTTTAGAAGGCCAGTAAACTTGGAAAGTTCTTCTTATGGAAACCAGATGCAAGATCCTAATTGTATGCGCAAACATGATTGACGGGCTTTCATTACAATCATCAAACGACTCAAGATCTCCTTGATTGATTCTGTCCAACGGGTAGATTGGAAGAATTTCTTTGGAAAGTGCCAACGGTCATGAAGGCATGAAGGAGTATTTAAGGCAGACTCTCCAGTTGTTCGATAGAGTGCATGAAAGAAAAATTTCAAAGTCTGAAGCTTTCTAGCTCCTTGCTATTTTATTCACTGAGCTTAAAGTTGTATACAAAATAGAGAAACTCATAGTAAGACTTTGTGAGAGACCAGTAGAGGCTCTTCACTAAGAAGTCGAGACTACAAGATTGTAAAATATCTTTTGATTTTTAGAGGAATTCAACCAATGGGCTGTCAGCGCGGGAGAATGGACGTAGGCTTAATCTAAGCCGAACCACTATAAACCTTGTGTTCTTATTCTCTTCCCTCAACTCCTTTATTTTCTTTCGTGGCTTTAATTAACTATTTAAAGTTTAAATTCCGTGATTTTATTTGAAATTTTATCTAACTGTTTAAAGCTGAATTCGTTCATAGTCTGTTATCTTTAAAGGAAAATTACTCCTACTGAACTTTGCGAAATTTTTTATTCACACCTATTCACCCCCTAGGTGTTATTACTAGCCCTTTCATTTGGTATCAAAGCTTGTGTGCTTATTTTATTGAAGTGTTTTTACTTCTAAAACTGATCTATGGCTAGTATTTTGGCTCAAAGTTTGGTTGAAGGCTAAAGCAACACCAGACCTCCTTACTTTGATGGGAAGGAATACAATGTGTGGAAAAATAAGATGAAGGCATTCCTGAGATCTACAGATCCCATGGAATGGGATGTGGTAGAAAAATGGATCAATCCCAAAGCTACATCAACCTCAAAAAGACAAAAGGAAGTTGTAGATGCTAGCAAGTTGACACAAGCAGAATTAACCAAGAGACAATCTCTTGATGCTAAAGCCATCGACTCCTTATACTGTGCTTTATCTCCTACTGAGTATAACCGAATTTTTTGCTTGTGAAACAACGAAAGAAGTTTGTGACAGGTTGCACGTTACCTATGAAGGAACTGATCAAGTAAAAGAAATGAAAATCAACATTCTACTCGGACAATATGAAGCCTTTAAGATGAAGCTTGGAGAATTCATCACTGACATATTCAGTCGCTTTACAGAAATTGTAAATGGCTTGGCATATCAAAGACAGCCAATCTCAGGACCAATGAAGGTCAATAAACTGTTGTGTGGACTATCCAAAGACTGGAATCACGTGAATACATCAATTGGAGAAACCCATAGGATCATGCCTCTTTCAGTAGATGAATTAGTTGGCACACTTAGATCATATGAAGTGGAGCAAATCAATGAGGAAGAAGATCCCAAAGGTAAGAAGTCAATTGCTTTAAAATCTAATGATGATTCTGATGATACAGATTTAGAATATGACATGGACGATGAAGAACTAGTGCTCATGATTAGGAAATTTAGGAAGTTAAAGAGAAAGGGAAGAAGATTCAACTGGAAGAAGTAGAGCACTCAAAAATTCCAGAAGAAACCAATTGAGGACAATGAAACAAACAAAGATGTGATATGCTCGAATGCAAGAAAAAAGGGGTATATCATACCCAACTATCCTCTATTGAAGAAAAAGAAATGAAGAACTGAGAAACAGCAAAAAGGCTCTCAAAGCAGAAACATGGAGCGATACCGAATGCGAGGAAAGTGATGAAGAATATGCCAACATTTGTCTAATAGCCAATTCAGAGTCAGAAACAAATTCAGATTTAGACTCAGACAAAGAAGTTGAGGTTAGCAATTTAAAAATCCCTGTTAAAGTCTCGAAGTGTATAGATGAATCTGTCTCAGTCTCAAAACATCTCTTAAAAGGATTTCCAAGCTAAAGAGGGAGAATTCTAAACTGAGGCAACAGGAAACTTCTTGGAAAGAAAAGTTTGAAAATCTAGATAAAAGTTTTGTTGATTTGAAAGAAAATTCAGATTCTCTTTCGAAGGAAAATGCCTTTTTGAAAGAAGATATTTCAAATATAGCAAAAAGATTTTCAAAAGGATCTGAGAAGTTAGAGAAAATTCTTTCTATACAAAGACCTTATTTTAACAAATCTAGTTTGGGTATGACTTTAGAAACTATTTCTTTAATTGATTTCCCAAAAGTTAAAGAAAGAATTAAATAAAGACCTACAAGGGAATTATATAAAAATCATTTTCAAAAGATTTTTGTAAAGCATGTTGGCCAAAGCGCTCTCAAATGTTCAAAGTGTAACAGCTCATAACATTTCGAGAAGGAATGTTCCAAGGTTTAGAGACCTGTTAAGAGGGATTGGGCAAAGTCTATTTTTAATACTAACTCTCCTGGACCCAAGAAAATATGGGTACCAAAGAAAGCTTGAGTTCTTTTTATGATTACAGGCCACTATCAAGAAGAAGATCAAATGGTATTTAGATAGTGACTGTTCGAGACACATGACAAGAGATTCAAGTTGTTTTAAAAAGCTCGTTCAAATACATGGTGGAAAAGTTTCTTTTGCTGGGAACAGCAAATGAAGAATTGTTGGATGTGGAACCGTGAAGATTGGAAGTCTCACTATCAACAATGTCTCCTTGGTGGAAGGTTTGAATTATAATCTACTTAACATAAGTCAGTTGTGCGGTACCAGATTCAAAATTAAATTCCAAGGAGGCATCTATTTGGGAACAAGTAAAGATTTCTCTTAATCTTTCACTGAACGAAGACATGGGACCATTTACCTTCTAGATATAAAACCAAAAAGTTCTCAGTGTCTTATATCCATTCAAGATGAAGCAAATCTTTAACATCGAAAGCTTGGCCATGTTAACATGAAGCATATTGCCAAGATTTCTTCCAAGAAGCTTGTTCGTGGTCTCCCCAACTTGGCTTATCAAAAGTCTGAATTATGCACTCCATGTGTTTTGGGAAAACAGGTTAGAAGTTCCTTTAAACCTATAAATCAAGTTTCTATTAATTGAGCTTTGCAGCTTCTACATATGGACCTCTTTGGACCAACCAGAACTCAAAGTATTGGTGGAAAGAAATACTGCCTAGTAATCGTGGATGATTACTCTCGCTTTACTTGGGTTTACTTTCTGGCAAATAAATCTAAAGCCTTCTCTCACTTCTCAAAGTTTCCCAAGAAGGTTCAGAATGAGAAAGGATGTGCTATCTTGAGTATAGGAACAGACTATGGAGGTGAGTTTGAAAATCAAGAGTTTAGGAAGTTCTGTGATGAATCCGGTTTCCAGCATGTTTTCTCTTCTCCATACACTCTAGAACAAAATGGGGTTGTGGAAAGGAAGAATAGATCCTTGCAGGAGATGACTAGAACCCTCTTAATTGAGAGCAAAATTTCCTCTTGATTCTAGGCTGAAGTAGTTTCTACAGCTTACTACATCATCAACAGAGTGTTCTTGAGGCCCATTCTAGAGAAAACTCCTTATGAAGTGTATAAAGGGAAGAAGCCAAATGTTTCTTACTTTCATGTGTTTGGTTGTAAGTGTTATGTTTTGAAAAATGCAAATGATCGAACTGGGAAGTTTGAAGAAAGATCAGACGAAGGTATTTTCCTTGGCTACTCAACCTCAAGCAAAGCATACAAAGTATTCAACAAGAAAACTCTATTTGTGGAAGAATCTATGAACGTAAAGTTTCAAGATTTTATGCAAAATTAACTGGATCAGACTCAACTTGAAAAATCTGAACCTGCTCTAGACTTTACAAAGTCTACTTCCCTCGAAGTGGTTAAAACTTCTGGAGAACAACATCAAGCAGAACTAGAAGATTCAACTGAAGCAGAGGATCAACAGACTCTCAGACTAACTAGCAACTGGAAGCATAAGTCAAGTCATCCCAAGGAAGTCATCATTGGCAACATTGATGAAGGAGTTCGTACTAGATCCAAAAGGCGAGAAGAGTCTAGTGTTTTAGCACTCATTTCTGAGTTAGAACCTAAAAGTATAGAAGAAGCCCTGTTTGATGAAAGTTGGATCGAAGTTATGCAAGAAGAGCTTAGACAGTTCAGCATCAATGATGTTTGGGAGCTAATTCCTAAACCTAAAAGTAAGTCTATTATTGAAACTAAAAGGGTTTTCAGGAACAAGGTGGACGAGAAAGGAAAAGTGGTCAGGAATAAAGCAAGACTCATGGCCAAAGGATATACGCAAGAAGAAGGGATAGACTATGATGAAACCTATGTACCAGTAGCGAGGTTAGAAGCAATTAGATTATTACTTGCTTTTGATTGCTACATAAATTTTAGGTTATTCTAGATGGATGTAAAAAGTGCATTCCTAAATGGATTCATCCAAGAAGAAGTCCATGTGGAACAATCACTTGGATTTAAAGATCCAAGAAAGCCAGACTCAGTCTACAGACTGAAAAAGGCCTTGTATGGACTAAAGCAAGCACCTCGAGCCTGGTATGAAAGGTTAAGTAATTTCCTTATCCAAAATGGTTTTGTTAAAGGAAAGGTAGATAATACTTTGTTTATAAAAAGAGAGGGTAAAGATTTTTTGTTGGTTCAAATTAATGTTGATGATATTATATTTGGCTCTCCTAATGAAAATCTATGCAAGAAAATCTCTAGATGTATGCAAGATGAATTCAAGATGAGTATGATGGGTGAATTAACTTTCTTTATGGGATTACAAGTTAAACAATTGAAGAAAAGTATCTTTATTCACCAAGAGAAATATGCAAAAGATCTCATCAAGAAATTTGGATTGGAGAATTGCAAAAAGACAGAGACACCAATGTCAAGTTTTTCGAAACTGAACAAAGATGAAGGAGGAAAGAATGTAGACCAGAAGCTTTACAGGAGCATTATTGGTCCGCTTCTTTACCTTACTACATCTAGACCTGATATTTTGTTTAGTGTTTGCATCTGTGCTAGATTTCAATCAGATCCCAAAGAATCTCATTTAAGTGCTGTAAAACGCATCATCAAATACGTTGCAACAACTCCAAAGCTAGGTCTATGGTATCCCAAAGAATGAGACTTTACTCTCCTTGGATATTCAGATGCAGATTTAGCAGGTTGTAAAGTTGATAGAAATAGTACTTTTGGTACTTGTCAACTGCTGGGCAACAAGCTAGTGTCTTGGTTTTCAAGGAAGCAGAGTACTGTAGCTCTATCAACAACAGAAGCAGAGTATGGCTCTTGAGAGCTATTGTTCCCAAATTTTGTGGATAAGACATTAGTAGGTTGTAAAGTTGATAGAAATAGTACTTCTGGTACTTGTCAACTGCTGGGCAACAAGCTAGTGTCTTGGTTTTCAAGGAAGCAGAGTACTGTAGCTCTATCAACAGCAGAAGTAGAGTATGTGGCTCTTGAGAGCTATTGTTCTCAAATTTTGTGGATAAGACAATAGTTGAGAGACTTTCGAATTGAAGAATCGTGCACCGATATCAAATGCAACAACACTAGTGCCATTAATCTCATAAAAAATCCAATTCTTCATTTAATGGCAAAGCATATATAGATTCAACACCATTTCATAAGAGATCATGTTCAGAATGGAGAAATTATGATTCAGTTCATTGACTCGAAGAATTAGCTGGCAGACATATTTATAAAACCACTAGAGAAAAGTCTATTTGAGTCTATTTGCACCAGACTGAATATTCTATCTCCTACCGGTTAAAGTTTGAAGTTGGTTAGACTCGAATATCCAAAAATTACTTTTGTAAGTTAATTTCTCTTCAATGCAAGTAATTTCGTTTTAGCATGAAAATTTCGAAAGGTACGCCGATATTTGAATTGCTACTTGCCTATTTTATTTTTAGAAATTATCTTTTTTCGAATGTTTGAATTTTTGGCAGTTTTTATTTTTGAAAAAGGCAATTTATTTTTTCCTTTGTGACGGTTTGTATACCCCATTTCACTTACTTTATTTACCGTCGAGTCCTTCTCCATTTACGATTTCTTAAACCCTAGAATTTGGAATTCCTACTCTCTCACTTTTACTCTCAAGTTTACTCTCCAAGTTTTCACCTTTTTCAACCGAACATGTTCAAGAAATCCTCCTCGACTGAAGATGTCTTTCCAAAGGAAGTCATCACATATCTCAAGTAGGGGACCACGGAACAAGCTAGAGGGTCCTACTCATTTTAACTTGACCGAGGAAGAAGATTCTCCTCAACAACAACAACAACAACATTCTCCACAGCGTGCCACACAAAATCCTCCACACCAACCAATGGAAGAGGATATCGAGGAAAATGTCGAACCTATAAGAACATTAAAACCCTAGTTTCTTTTTAAACTCTACAATCAGTTAAAGCAAGGTGGTACTGCGATGACATTTATTGATGATTTTCTGCAAGAGAGAGGATACAAGAATGAAACTTTGTTCTTACGATCAATGGAAAGATTAGGCATTGTGCTTGAAGGATTGGCGGACAGAACGTTTGCTAACTTTCCCGCTAATCACCGTTTTAGCTCTTTTAATAAGCTAGATGTGAAGGATGATGATGAGAGAATGTATGCGAATTTTCAGCTTAGGATGGGCATTGTTGCTGACGTACGTGGTGAGGGAACGAGTTTGTTTCGTTCTAAAGACCACAAAAAGACTTACTTGAAATTGCTAAAAAGAGGGGTAATGAGCCCTCGTTACGTGGACTTTGATTTCATGGATTCTTTGAAGGTGAATCTGAGGGAGAAACTTACTCTCCTTCAACTTGAAAGATTTTACTCTGAGACTTTTGTCGCTTACTCTGAATTAACTGTTTATTTCTATTCGAATTTGTTTTTTCTAGACATGAATAGATTTCATTTTACTGTAAGGAGAAAGAGTTCATGGTGGATGTAGACACATTGGCGGATGTTATTTGTGTGGAAAGAGGGAGTTTCGAACTAATAAATGTGTCTCATTGATCATGCAACAATGTTTCTTGTTCGAGACAGAGACTTGCTGAAGGCGGAATCACCTATTCCAGAATGTCTGTCTCCAATATTTTGCTGCATAAGGTTGTGATCAATTGCATTCAACTAAAGTCAACCTCCAAGACAGATGTCTCTCATTCTGAAGCAAAGTTGATGTTTTCCATCAATAATGGGATGAAGTTCTCGATGCCACACATAATCCTGATGCACATGTATAGGACTGTTGTAAAAGATAAGGGACAACTCCCTTATTCAGCATTGGTTACTAAATTGTTTCGACACTTTCACATTCAATTTCTAGCATCTCTCTGTGTCAAAACCATTGCTCCTATGGTGATAGGATTGAAGATGATGTCTAAGATGAGACTGAATGAGCTAAATAAAGCCTTGGAGCGCTTGAATGAGAAATCCCCCTCCAAAACAAAACAAGACTCTGCTACGAAGAAAAGGAAAGGCAATGAGCCTATGAGTGCACCTATCAAGAAGAGAAGAGCCCTTATCTTGCAGGACGAAAAGGATGAGGATGATCTAAGTCTCTCTGCATTTTCCTTGAAAAATCTTCGGAGTTTTGTTAGTTTTGAGCAGCCAGAGGATAGAGAGAAAAGAAGACGAGGAGAAACAGAGGAGAGAAATAAAGGAAGAGAAGAGAGAAGAGAAGGAAGTGAAGAAGGAAGAGCAAAGGAAAGAGAAATAGAAAGTAGAGAAGAAAGAGCAGAAGAAGGAAGAGAAGCAGAAGAGGAAGAAGGTCGGGATGACTCTATTGAACCCACTTTTGCAATATCCTTGTCAGAGGATTCTGAGAAGACTAGGGGCAGAATTGCAGGAGATGCAATAAATAAAGAACATCACTTGGGTGCCGAAGCTGAGAAAGAACAAGAAGAATATTTTCCTTCTCCACCTGTAGCCACAGAAACAAGTGGAGCTCACATAGGTACTTCTTCTTCCCCTGTTTTTACAAGTGATGATGTTAGTCGATCTCCTATCGATCCATATGATGTCTATGCCTCTCAATTTCCTGAAGTTGATATTGAGGCATCCTCTCCAAGTCTTGGTGATTGTCGTGCTAATGTTCCCTTTCATCTCAACTCTCCTGCAATTAATTTGGTTGGACCTAGTACACAAACAAAACCAACAGCAGACTTTCAAAGGCTGCTAGAGCTCCTTTCGGAGTTAAAGGGACAACAATATGGGATAGAGGTTGAGATCATGAAACTCCAAACAACTTTGAAGTCTACTCCAAATTCTCTACACGAGCAAGTACAAGCCCTTAAGCTTCAAGTTCAAGAGATTGCCAAGGGTCAAGATATTGAGAAGTGAAAAGAGATTATGAGGAAGCTCGAGGAGATTGTTTAGTCTATGGGGGATTTCTAGCTTGTTCGCATCCCCAAACAGTCATGATTTCATCAATTTTTTTCTCCACTTTTTGCTGTTGACCAAAAGGGGGAGAATGTGCCAATTTTCTTTTAGTTTTGACTCTTATGGCTGAACTTAACTTTTGTTTGTTGAACTTTTGTTTGATTGTTGATTGACTGTTGAACCTTTTTGTTGAACTTTTTGACGTTGACGCTTGTAGCAACTTACTTTGGTAATACTGATTATGGTTGGATAGTTATTTGTCTTATATTTTCAAGATTAACATGTTTTCTGTGATTTCAGAATCGATGCTATCTAGATCCTATTCAACTCATTTTTATAAGATATCATGTATTGCTTAAGAGTTGTTTTGCAGGTCAAAAGTTCTTAAATTTGCAGGAAAGTTTTGTCACTATCAAAAATGGGGAGATTGTTGGAGAAAACTCCTTTACTGTTTTGAAGCTAACAAAACTTGTCTAGAGTCTAGTCGAAGACTTCCAGGACTTTAGTATCAAAGTCTGAAGACCACCAGACTTTAGGTTCAAAGTTTGCCCACACTGATAGTTTCCAAACTAAAGAATGAAGACTTATCCAGATGCGAGATTATCTTTATTTCTTCAAGGATTCGATTCATATGGCTTATGGATGACTTTATGGTTGGATATAGCACCTACATGTTTGACTATTGTTATTGGAATTAATTCCGATATGCAAATCTTTTGGAAGGTAAGTAAACTTGGAAAGTTCTACTTATGGAAACCAAGATCCTGATTGTATGAGTGAACGAGAATTGACGGGCTTTCATCACAATCATCAAACGACTAGAGATCTCCTTGATTGATTGTGTCCAATGGATAGATTGGAAGAATTCCTTTGGAAAGTGCCAACGGTTGTGAAGGCATGAATGTGTATTTAAGGCGGACTCTCCAATTGTTTGATAGAGTGCGTGAAAAAAAAAATTCAAAGTCTGAAGCTTCCTAATTCCTTGCTATTTTATTCACTGAGCTCAAAGTTGTATACAAAATAGAGAAACTCATAGTAAGACTTTTGTGAGAGACCAGTGAGACTCTTCACGAGAAGTCGAGACTACAAGATTGTAAGATCTCCTTTGATTTTTAGTGGAATTAAGCCGGTGGGCCGTCAACGAGAGAGTGGACGTAGGCTTGGTCTAAGCCGAACCATTAGAAATCTTGTGTTCTTATTCTCTTCCCTCAACTCCTTTATTTTCTTTCGTGGCTTTAATTAACTATTTAAAGTTTAAACTCCTTGATTTTATTTGAAATTTTATCTAACTGTTTAAAGCTGAATTCGTTCATAGTCTGTTATCTTCTAAAGGCAAATTACTTCTACTGAGCTTTGCGAAATTTTTTATTCACACCTATTCACCCTCCTCTAGGTGTTATTACTAGCCCTTTTAGTGATTGTGGTGTAAAATATCTTGGATATTGTAGAAAAGTGGCATACACATGGATCAATTGGAAAGCGATACACGGGCCCTCATTAATAACCGAAGATTCTAGAATTTGCCGAGTTAGTAACTTTGACATTATTATTATCAAACTTCATTAAATGCTCGTTTAACGTGGTGTATAGGTGGACCAATGGAAAAGTGAAAAACGGGTCATCATCGATGACGCCTATGAGCTTAGGTTGCTAAGTAAGGCCTTTTAGCCTTCCAACTCATCATTTTGGCTTCAATTATTGGACCCATAGCCTTGTCACCCAAGGAATTTAGGTGGGACACTTGGAAACATTGGAATGGACCGCTTGGCATGGTAATGATGTCCAAGGGCTATAAAGATGAGGAGCTCTCTTCATTTTCTTCACTTTGCTCCCATTTTCTCCACCCTCCACCTCACGTCTCTCTCTTGGCCTTCAAAGTAAGCCACCCTTCCTTTGTAGTTCGTGTCTTAGCTCGAGGTTCATCGAAGTCTTGTAGGCATGGAAGTCTCATGTCAATTTTGGGAGTTGCAATCTTGCTAGAGAAGCTAAGGTTTACCCCGACCTTTTGAAGATGTGGTAGTTGTAAATATAACAGCCCGTGAAAGAAGGGCTTGTAAACGTAGCTAATGTAATTGTGTGTTTGTAAATGGTTGTTTTCCCAGCTACTTGTTGTTGTCTGAGTATTGTATGTATGCTTCTGCATGTGCTTAATGAAAATATAAAAAAAAATGGGACGGCGATGTGCCTAGGACATTGTGAAAATAACCCTTGCTGCTCATGACCCTAGGGATGGAGTTGGGGTCGTGACACGGACGTACCGCCATCCCTCCTCCCCGCGCACCGCCACTTGGGCCGTCACACTCTCCACCCTTTTGGAGCATAACGTCCTCATTGTGGCCCTACATGCGACCGGGAGTTCGCTTTGATACCACTTTTAAGGACCTAGGTCTCCACTGTACACATATTGTCTGGCTTTGGATACAAAGTCCTCACAGTTTTGTTTTTCTTAGGGTAGCCCATACTATCCCAAGAAAACGCGTGTATATAATTAGAGGGCCCATTGTCTTATAAGGCAGTCCAGAACTCCATTCCTACGCGATGTGGGACAAGAGACGTGCCCCCTGGGCTATCACACTATTCACCCCTTAGGAGCACAACATCCTCACTGTGGCCCCACATACGGTCGGGAGTCTAAAAATGCTAGTACTAACACCTAGAGAGGGTGAATAGGTGTTTGAAAACAAACCTTGACAAATAAATGCAAAATAAATTAAGTTGCAAACAAAGTCTGAAAAATGATCGGAATCTGATTAAATGAGCTATTAGACTTTTGGTGCAGAATTCAGAATTAGATAAGAGATGGACTAGATTTTTACGAAACTTAAAATATTGCAACCAATAAAGTTGAGAAGAGTTAATGGAAAAAGGGAAGAGCACACAAGATTTATAGTGGTTCGGCTTAGATTAAGCCTACGTCCACTCTCCCATGCTGGTAGCCTTCTAGCTAAAATTAACTAAGGTATCAATAGAGAAGTACAATATTTCGAGTGCAAACACTTAGTGGAAGATTTCTTTTTCGCACACTAAGTCACTCTTCTTGTAATTTTCTCTCTTGAAAACAATTAGTAAGAGCTGTCGTTGAAGAATAAGTGGTTGGAAAGGCTTCAAACCTTGGAATTTCAATTTTCACGAACACGTTCAAATAGACTGAATGACCTCCTTAAATACTCCTCTACGCCTTACTAGCTACTGACATTCTCCAAATGAATTTCTTCCAATCAATTCGTTGGACAGAATCAATTAAGGAAATCTTGTAGCCATTTGAAGATTAAGATGAAAATATATTGATTTTGGTTGCCTATGAAAGGGCTAGTAAGCACACCTAGAGGTGGGTGAATAGGTGTACAAATTTTTTTTCGCAAGACTTAACAAATTCGATTGCCTATGAATGATAATAAACTTTGTATGCAAATAGTATTAACAAACTCTATAAAGCAATTAAGTAGAGCTGCAAATAAATAAGGAGTTTACAGGTAAGAGAATTTAAACACAAGGTTTATAGTGGTTCGGCTTAATCCAAGCCTACGTCCACTCTTCCACGCTGACAGCCCACTGGCTAGATTTCACTATGAATCAAAGGAGATTGTTCAGTTTGTGATCTTCAATTTCCACAGTAGAGATTCTCTCCTTATCTCTCACACAAAGTCACACTATAAGCTTCTCTCTTTTGTTTACAGTTTAAGCTCAACGAATGAAAGAACAAGGAACTACAGAGATTCAGACTTTGAAATTCTTTCTTCCACACTCCTCGTCTTGAACAACTAGAGAGTCCTCCTTTTATACTCCTTCATGCCTTCATAACTGTTGGCACTTTCCAAATGAATTCTTCCAATCTACCCATTAGACAAAATCAATTAAGGTGATCTCGAGTCGTTGAATGATTGAGAATGAAAGCCCATTAATCATGTTCGCCCATACAAATCAGGATCTTTGGTTTCCATAAGTAGAACCTTCCAAGTTTGCTCGTCTTCCATACGATCATTCAAATCAGAGTAGAATCTAATAAGAATAATCAAATATACTGATACTATATCCAGCCAAAAGGTCTTCAAAAACCATACGAATCATAGTCTTGAAGATAATCCGTCATTTGCATAAGTCTTCACTTTCTTCGTCTGGAACTGTTAGTGAGGATAGACTTAAGTCTTGAGTCTGACTGTCTTCAGACTTTGACGATAGAGTCTAGAGTTCTTCAGACTTTAACACTTGGGTGTGGAGGTCTTTAGACTTAGACTGTTGAAAATGTTTTGTCAACTTCAAAACAATAAAGGAGTTTTCTCCAACAATCTCCCCCTTTTTAATAGTAACAAAACTTTCCTGCAAATTTGAAAACTCTTGTCCTGCAAAATAACACTTAAACAAAACATGATATCTTATAAAGATAAATTGATTAGGTCGAGGATAGTATCAATTATGCAACCGTAGAAAACATGTTAGTCCTGCAAGATGATCATCCTACCATAATCAATATCATGGCCTAAGTTACTGCAAGCATCAAAACATCAAATCAATTTCACCAGTCAAACAAACCAAGGTCAAAAGTCCAAGTCCAAGCATCAAAAGTCCAAACCACTCCAAACCATACAAAAACGAACCAAATAAAAACAAACCAAAGTCAAATCTGCACCATTCTCCCCCTTTTTGTCAACAACAAAAAGTGGAGAACGAATAAATGGAATTGTTTGAAAAAGTGGGGTCAAAATCACGGCTGTTTGGGTAGGCGAACAAGCTGAAATTCTTCCATTGAATTGACTGTCTTCTCGAGCTGTGCAAGAGTCTCCTTCAGCGGCTGTAAGTCTTCACCCTTCACATTAGTCTGCACTTGGTTCTTTAGGGCGAGAAGCTGTTCTTGCAATGACACTGATGTTACCATGAAAGCTTTCTTGAGATCCTTCATCTCATACTCCAAACCATATAGCTGTTTCCTCAAATCTAACATAATGTCCAGCAGTCTTGAAAAGTCTGCTGTTGGATCAGGTGCAGCACTTGGTCTAGCTGATTTTGTTCTTAGAGTCTTGAGAATAGATGGATCTTTAGCAGTTCATCCACCTAGACTAGGAGATGATGCCTCAAATTCTACTTCTAGAAAGTGGGAGGCATACACATCCTCTGGATCTGCAACAGAGCAACTAACATCACTAGTAAATACAGGTGAAGAAATACCTTTCTTTTTAGCAACTCCCCCTGTTTTTGTGGCTACAGGTGGAGTAGAGAGATATTCCTCCTGTTCAACTTCTTCTTCAGAGTGATGCAGCTCTTTGCTTTGCTCTTAAGCAATTCCATTCCCTGTCTTCTCAGAATTGCTTGACAAGGGAACAACGAAAGTAGGCTCAAGAGAATCTTCTTTTTCTTCTTATGCCTCTTCTCCTCTTCCTTCTCTCTCTTCCTCTGTTCTCCTCTGTTCTTCTTTCTCTGCTTCTTCCTCTTCTCTGGTCTCCATCTCCTCATGCTCTTCTCTCTTCTCATCAATGCGAACAAAACTCTTTAAGTTATTTAAGGTGAAAGATGAAAGAGTCATCTCATCCTCTTCTTCATCATCTTGCAAGATGAGTTTTCTCTTATTTGACACGGGAGCATCCATGAGCTCCTTTCCTTTCCTCTTCGCAGCAACAGAGTCCTATTTTGGCTTTGCTGGGGATTTCTCCTTCATCTTCTCTAGCACCTTGTTGATCTCCTTCAGTCTCATTTTTGTGACCATCTTGAAACCAATCACCATAGGAGTAGAACTAGTCAAGCACAAAGGTGCAGGAATGTTGATTTTGAAGTGCCTAAAAAGAAGAGTGACAAGAGCAGAATAAGGGAGCTGTCCCTTATCTTTTACCATAGTCTTGTACATGTGGAACAGGATGATGTGCGGGAGAGAAAACTTGAGTCCAGCATTGATGGCATACATCAATTTAGCTTTTGAATGAGAAACATCAGTCTTTGAAGTTGATTTTGGGCTGATGCAATTAATCACGATCTTGTGTAGCAAGACATTGGAGGCATTCATCCTAGTGTAGGAAATTTTGCCCTCGACAAGCCTATCTCGCACTAATTACATCGTGGCATGAGCAACAGACACATTAATTGGTTGGAAACTCACTCTTTCCACCCCAATTAGATAAGCTAGAGTGTCCACATCCACCAGAAATTCCTTCTCATTGAAAGTAAAAGAGAATCTATTCGCATTTAAAAATGATAGATTCAAATAGAAATATGTAGTGAGTTCAGGATATGCAACCATCCATTCAGAACAAAAGCGCTCCAACTGAAGTCGTGCAAATTTCTCTCGCGGATTTACTTGAACAGAGTCGAGAAAATCAAAGTCAACACTTCTAGGGTTCATCACCCCTCTTTTCAGCAACATTGAATAAACCTTTTTGTGTTCTTTGGAGCGAAAGATGCTCACTCCATCACCAATAGCATTAATAGCCACTCCCATTCTTGGTTGAAAATGAGAGAACATTCGTTTGTCGTCATCCTGTCCTTGTGGTTGATTACCGGTCCCAAAATGTGGGTCATTTGGAAAATTTGCAAAGGCTTCATCAGCCGATCCTTTAGGCGCAACGCCTAACTTTTCCATTTCCCTCAAAAATAGAGTTTCATTCTTGAAACCTCTCTCTCTTAGAAAAATGTCAATCAAAGACATAGGAGTTCCTCCTCGTTTCAACCTGGAGTAAAGTGAAAAAGCTACATTGGGTCTCAGTGTTCTTACTGGTTCAATATCTTCCACTGTTTCTCCTTTTGGTTGAGGCGGTGGAGGAGACTGACGCTGTTGAGAAGGTTGTTGCTAACTTGACTGTTGCTGATGGGGCAAATCCTCTTCCTCGGTTAAATCAAAATGAGTAGGACCCTCACTCATGCGTTGTGGTCCCCCTGTTTGCGATCCTTGAAGACTTTCTTGAAGACATTGTCGCTTCTTGGGGAGAAATACTCAAACTTGCTCGAAAAAAATGAGATCTTTTTTATTAAACAAGAGTAAAAGAGAAAGCAAGTGTGTGGCACCCCTTGATAGCCCCCGATCCGTTCGGGTCGCCACAGTTCGCTTTCCTTTCACTTTCCCTAATAACATGTCACTTTGATACCATTTCAATTGCAGCGAATCCATACAACCTGGAGGTTTACATATTTTAGATCGGTCCCTTGCGCAATTCATATAACGGAAGCATATCCAACAACTCCCTTCCCTATATTCAGAAAACGATGCACACCAACTAAACATCTTATATAAGTTAAAGCCGAACACTTTTATTTACATAAAGCGGATGGACATCTTTAGTCGGTACATCGAAATGCTAAGGTCTTCTACACTCGGCTAAACTTCAAAAGATGACCGACATCTTTTCCAACAATCGTATACTTAAAGTCCATCGATCAGTGTCGGCGTCCAAAAGTTCCTTCCTTTGCTATCCTCTTCCTCGCGGTCATATCCAACCACTTGATCCAACTATCGGTGGCAGTGGCAGCAGGGGTATCTTATCTAGTCTGAAATGTTAATCCCCAAAAGGGGTGAGTACAACCACTCAGCAGTAAAGATCCACCAAACTACTCAATGCGTCAAACAGAACAATCAAGGTATCATGAACAAAGCACATATCATTCATGCATTCAAGCATACCTTACCTTGTAGCCATGCATATATCACCATACAACATGCATATACCACCATGCACTTGTACTCATATCATCAAGCATTCATGCATATATCACCATGCCATATGTGCATATACCACCATGCACTCATCATCAAGCATTCATGCATATCCATGCCATAAGTGCATATACCACCATGATTCATATCATCCATGCTATGAAGCATACATTACCATGAGATCCATTCATGCCTTCATGATCACATTTTCAATATCAAATAACATTAATTTACTTTCATAAGCATATCATGCATCATGCCATATGCATACACCCATGCACATGATTCACTTTCAATTCTTATCTTTCACGAGGATCTCATCAAATTTTCTTCCCAGGGACCAATGTTTGCATCCCATAATTTATCGCTCGCATCCAACCAGGCATCGCAAGGAACCTCCGAGCATGTATTCAAAATACAACCGGGCATTCGGCACCCCCACATTCTGGGCATCTCGCATCCCAACTAGCATCACGAGGTATCCCCCCGGCACACACCTCCGGGGCTTTCGGGATTATGTACCAACATACCACCAGGCATTCCCCCTGAAATTATGTACTGTATACCATCGCGCATCTCAAAACTCCCGAGGACATCCGGGCATGTATCGTAATACAACCAGACATCCGGCACCCCCACATTCTGGGCATCCCGACACTCCCGGGGCATCATCGGCTCACACCTCGGACGGCATCCTCATTTATCACACTTTATTTTCACATTTGTGGCTCATTATTAACATGGCATATGATGTGATGGCAACACGGTCAATTTCAGCTTTTGATTTTATATGTAATGCCATATATCATCACATATGCAGCAAGATCAATTACTATTATTTTAGAAAACGGAATGCATTCTTTTTAATTTACATTTCCTAAAATTTAGTAATTGTCTCTAATAATTTATAAGAATTTAGTACATCATAGACAAACTCTAGGGGCATTCATCTCATGAAGAACACAACACCACCAGAATTTCATACAAAACAGGATAGTCCATGCATCACAGCTTTTGAAATTTGCACAATCCTGCTAGCACAGTTTTAGAAAACATTTTCATTAAATACCCAAATGACATTAAAAAATTATGAAATTTGAACATGTGATATTCAAGACATAAAGGTAGATACTTCATGAAGAACACTACACCAAAAGATCCCTATATAGTTCAATACAGACCACGCATCACGGCACTACTAATTCTGTCCGTTCCACTTGCACAGTTTTTGAAACAGTTTTGGTTAAATAGGCAAATGAACTTCAAAAATTACGAAATTTGAATATGTTGTAGGGAAGACATGAAGAGAGATATTTCATGCAGAAAAAGTTTCCAAAATAACCTCATACAAAATTATATAGTCCACGCATTGCCTCATACAAAGTCCGAACACATCAGATTGCACAGTTTTAGAAACATTTCCGATTAAATACCCAAATGAACCTCAAAATTTATGAAATTCGAATATGTGAGAGACAAGACCATAAGATAGATACTTCATGAAGAAATCGAAGTCAAATTCGTCCTAGATAACTAAATATGGTCTGTTAAAATCTCTGTTCCTAGTACCGAAATTTTCAGATCTAACCATCTCCGAAGGACCACGATTTCACCTACCTATTCTTGTTTTTTTTCTCTAAATTTTTTATATGTTCTACCTCAAGATGTCCTTTACAACTTTTGTTAAGATATCAAGGTGATATTTTCACAAGAAGGTTACTTTACAGACCACGAAACCACTGAAGATCAGCACAACGAATTCCAGATCTAGTCTCTCCAAAGAAAAATCATTTCACTAACCATTTCTTGTTCGTTTTGCCTCACATTTTAGTATGTTGTTCTTCAAAGTGTTCTCTACAACTTTCATGAGGAAATCAAAACAATATTCTGACTAAAAAGTCACATGGAACACACAAACTCAAGGATAGTCGAACTGGTCTTTCCAGAAACAGCATGCATGGCCAACGAATCTCTCTCCATAACTCCGAAATTTCATCCCATCTACCACAACCAAGACTTACCATCTACTACACATACACACAGCAATGCAAAGGGTAGGTTTTAGGACTTCACTTACCTCAAATCAAAGGAAAACACAGCAAGAACGACAGCGGGACTAGGCGGGCTCGATGGCGTCTGCTCTTCCTCTCTTCCTCTCTTTCTCTCTTCTCTCTCAGCACCTAGACCGACCACCCCTTTCCCCTTTTCCTTTTGGTTGAAAAGAAAGCTTGCATGCATCCACATTTTCATGGGGGACACTTGTCCCCAAGAAGGAGACAAGTGTCTCCCTTGCCGAAGACACTTGGAGGACGCCATTCGGCTTCTCCCCCCCCTTCCATGCGTCAACAACCCCATGGGCTCTATGGGCTGGGCCTCTTGGCCCACTTTAGGCCCAACACACTTGGGCCTAAGGTCCAAACTTAAATGGCCCATATTTATTTTTGGTAATCCATCTTAATCCCACTTATACAAGGTACCAAATTACAAATTTAAATGGCCATAATACTTTGTAACATAGTTTAATAAAATCTAACTTATAAAATTCATGGCCAAAAACATAATTTCCTCATCAAATAAAATCATTGGTCTCACATGGACATAGGACGCGTTTCCAACAAAAATAATTATCCATTTATATAGAAACCAGCTCATTCTTATTCACTTGGCCATAAATCTTAAAATCATAAATCAATAAACTCCTACTTATAAAACACATGGCCATGAGTTATTTTTGGGATGCCACAAAGTGCGAGTATTGTATTCTAGGGTTTCGAAGTGAAACGAAGAAGAAGACAATTGAGAGTATTTATAGCAAGTAACTCGGGGTAAACGAAGCGTCGCAAAGGAAAAGGTAAAAACTACCTTTTTCAAAAAATGGAAAACTGTCTTTTTGAAAATGAAAACTGTCATCAATTCAAATCTTAAAAGGATAAATTCTAAAAACGAAATAGGCAAGAGAAGATTTAAAATATCAAAATACCAATTCGAAAAAGCATCTAAAAATAACAAATTAAGCAAAAAATAATAATAATAATAATAACTTACAGTCGTTACTCTTAGTCATTAAGTCCTAAAGCCTTTAGGTTTTATTTTTAAGTCCGGATAACTTTAGACTTTACCTCACAGTCTGAATACCTTTAGACTTCATGTGATAGAGAATAAGATATTTGGTCTGGTGCGTATAGACTCAAAAGGCTTTTCTCTAGTGGCTTTATAAATATGTCCGCTAGCTGATTCTTTGAGTCAATGAACTGAATCATAACTTCTCCATTTTGAACATGATTTATAATAAAATGATGTCGAATTTCTATATGCTTTGCTCTTGAATGGAGAATTGGATTCTTTGTAAGATTAATGGCACTGGTGTTATCACATTTGATTTCTGTGCATGATTCTTTGATTCCAAAGTCTCTTAGTTGTTGCCGTATCCACAAGATTTTAGAGCAGCAACTTCCAAGAGCCACATATTCAGCTTCAGTTGTTGAAAGAGCTACCGTACTATGTTTTCTTGAAAACCATGATACTAGCTTGTTGCCAAGCAATTAACAAGTACCATAAGTACTTTTCCTGTCCACTTTGCATCTTGCTAAATCTATATCTGAATATCCAAGAAGTGTAAAGTCTGCTTCTTTGAGATACCACAGACCTAGCTTTGGAGTTGTTGCAGCGTATTTGATGATCTACTTTGTAGCAGTTAAATGCGATTCTTTGGGATTTGATTGGAATCTAGCACAAATATAAACACTAAACAAAATGTCAGGTCTAGATGCAGTAAGGTAAAGAAGTGAACCAATTATGCTCCTACATAGCTTTTGATCCACGTTCTTCCCACCTTCGTCTTTATTCAGCTTTGAAGAACTTGACATAGGTGTTTATGTCTTTTTGTAATTTTTCAATCCAAACTTTTTGATGAGATCCTTTTCATACTTCTCGTAGTGAATAAAAATTCCTTCCTTTGATTGTTTAACTTGTAATCCCAGAAAGAAAGTTAATTCACCCATCATTCTCATTTCGAATTCATCCTGCATGCATCTAGAGAACTTCTTGCAAAGATTTTCATTAGGTGAACAAAAAATAATATCATCGACATAAATCTGAACAAGTATAAAATCTTTAGATTCTCTTTTAATAAATAGGGTAGTATCTACTTTTCCTTTAACAAAACCATTTTGAGTTAGAAATTTACTTAACCTCTCATACCAAGCTCGAGGTGCCTACTTTAATCCATATAGGGCCTTTTTCAGTCTGATTCGAGTCTGGCTGAAAAAAGGCCATTTAGGAATGCACTTTTCACGTCCATTTGGAATAACTTGAAATTTTTATAGCAAGCAAAAGCAAGTAATAATCTAATTGCTTCTAACCTTGCTATTGGTGCATAAGTCTTGTTATAGTATATCCCTTCTTCTTGCGTATATCCTTTGGCTACGAGTCTTGCGTTGTTCCTGACCACTTTTCCTTTTTTGTCCACTTTGTTCCTGAAAACCCATTTAGTTCCGATAATAGAGTTGCCTTTAGGTTTAGGAATTAATTCCCAAACATCATCGATACTGAATTTTCTGAGCTCTTCTTGCATGGCTTCAATCTAGCTTTCATTAGCTAAGGCTTCATTTACAATCTTAGGTTCAACTTCAGAAATGAGTGCTAAAGCACTAGACTCTTCTCGCCTTTTGGATCTGGTTCAAATTCCTTCATCAATGTTGCCAATGATAAGTTCTTTAGGATGACTTGATTTATGCTTTCAATTGCTTGCTGGTTTATCAGTCTACTGATCCTCTGTTGTAGTTGAGTCTTCTGGTTCATCATGTTGTTGATTTTCAGAAGTCTGAACCTCTTCGGGGGAATTAGATTTTGCAACATCTAGAGCAGATTCAGGTTCATCGAGTTGAGTCCGATCCACTTGATTCAGCATTGAGTCTTGAAATTTGACATTCATGGATTCCTCTACAGATTGAGTTTTCTTGTTGAATACTTTGTAGGCTTTGCTTGAGGTTGAGTAGCCAAGGAAAATTCCTTCATCTGATTTGTCCTCAAACTTACCGATACGATCGTTTGCATTCTTTAAGATAAAACACTTACAACCAAACACATGAAACTAAGAAACAATTGGCTTTTTTTTTTTAATAACTCATAAGGAGTTTTCTCCATAATAGGCCTTAAAAATACTCTGTTAATAATATAGCAAGCTATTGAAACTACTTCAGCCCAAAAATGAGAAGAAATATTACTTTCAATTAAAAGTGTTCTAGCCATTTCCTGCAAAGATCTATTCTTCCTTTCCACAACTCCATTTTGCTCTGGAGTATATGGAGAAGAAAAATCATGCTGAAAACTAGAATTATCACAGAATTTTGCAAAGTCTTGGTTTTCAAACTCACCTCCATGGTCTGTACGAATCCTTGCAATAGTATAGCCTATTTCATTTTGAACCTTCTTGCCAAATTTTGAGAAGTAAGAGAATGTTTTAGACTTACTTGCCAAGAAGTATACCCATGTAAATCGAGAATAGTCATCCACAATTACTAAGTAGTAATTCTTTCCACCAATGCTTTGAGTTATAGTTGGTCCAAAGATATCCATGTGCAGAAGCTGCAAAACACGGTTAGTGGAAACTTGATTTATTGTTTTAAAAGAATTTCTAACATGTTTTCCCAACACACATGGTGTGCATAATTCAGATTTTTGATACTTCAAGTTGGGTAAACCACGAACAAGCTTTTTGAAGGAGATCTTAGCAATCTGCTTCATATTGATGTGGCCAAGTTTTCTATGCCAAAGATTTGCTTCATCTTGAATGGATATTAAACACTCAGAGCTTTCAGATTTTATATCCAGAAGATAGATATTTCCATATCTTCGACTAGTGAATGATTATGAAAGGTCTTTGCTGGTTCCCGAACAAATATTTTCTTGAAAATTGATTTTGAATCCAGTGTCGCACAATTGACTAATGCTTAGAAGATTATAATTCAAACTTTCAACCAATTAGACATTATTGATTGTGAGATTTCCAATCCTCACAGTTCCACAACCAATAATCCTTCCTTTGCTGTTTCCACCGAAAGACACTTTTCCTCCGTTTACTTGCACGAGCTTAATAAAATAGGTTGAATCTCATGTCATATGTCTCGAGCAGCCACTATCTAAATACCATTTAATCTTTTTCTTGATAGTGACCTGCAATCATAAAAAGAGCTCAAGCTTTCTTTGGTACCCACACTTTCTTGGGTCCAGAGGAGTTAGTACGAAACACAGTCTTTGCCCATTCTCTCTTAACAGGTCTCCAACCTTTAGGACATTCCTTCTCAAAATGTTCTGAGCTTTTACACTCAGAACATTTGAGAGCACTTTTGCCAACAGGTTTTACAAAAGCCTTTAGAAAATGATTTTTGTAAAAGGTTTTTGTAGGTCTTTGTTTTATTCTCTCCTTTACCTTTGGGAAATCAATTAGAGGAACAGTTTCAGAAGTCATTCCCAGACCAGATTTATTGAAATATGGTTTTTGTATTAAAAGAATCTTTTTCCAACTTCTCAGATCCCATTGAGAACCTTTTTGTAATATTTGAGATGTCTTCTTTTAAAAAACGTATTTTCTTTTGAAAGAGAGTTTGAATTTTCTTTCAGAACAGTAAAACTCTTGTCTAGATTTTCATATTTTTCTTTCAAGGAAATTTCCTGATGCTTCAGTTTGGAATTTTCTTTCTTTAGCTCGAAAATCCTTTTAAGAGATGTTATGAGGTTAAGACAAATTTCATCTATATATTTTGAAACCGTAACAAGAATTTTTAGATTACTAACCTTGACTTTGCTGTCTCGAGTCGAGTCCGAGTCCGAATCTAAATCGATTCGGTTTCGAGTCTAAGTCTGATTCTAATTTTGCCATCAAACAGATATTGGCATACTCTTCATCACTTTCCTCACATTCTGTGTCACTCCAAGTCTCCGCTTTGAGGGCCTTCTTGAACTTTTCAGTTTTGCCTCTCTTTTTCTTGACATAGGACAGTTGGGTCTAATATGTCCATTTTTTTCTTGCATTCGAAATAGATTACATCTTGATTGATCTCATTATCCTCATTTGATTTCTTCTGAAATCTTTGATTGCTCTGTTTCTTCTAGTTAAACCTTTTTTCCTTTCCTGTTTAACTTCCTGAACTTCCTTATCATGAGTGCTAGCTCTTCATCATCCAAGTCGTCTTCAGAGTCTGTATCATCATAAACATCGTTAGACTTTAAGGCAATTGACTTCTTACCTTTGGGATCCACTTCCTCATTGATTTGCTCTACTTCATATAATTGAAGCGTGCCAACCAATTCGTCTACAGAAAGAGGCATGATCCTCTGCGTTTCTCTTATAGAAGTTTTCATGTGGTTCCAGTCTTTGGAGAGTCCTCTCAGCAATTTATTGACCTTCATAGGTCCTAAGATTGGTTGCCCTTGATATGCTAAGCCATTTACAATTTCTGTAAAACGACTAAACATGTCAGTAATGAATTCTCCCGGCTTCATTTTGAAGGCTTCATACTGTCCAAGTAGGATATTGATTTTAGTTTCTTTAACTCAATCAAGTCCTTCATAAGTGACGTGCAATCTATCCCAGACTTCTTTGGATGTTTCACAAGATGAAATTTTGTTATACTTAGTAGGAGATAAAGCACATTATAAAGAGTAAATTGCTTTCGCACCAAGAGATTGTCTCTTGGTTATCTCTGCTTGTGTCAGTTCTCCAGTATTCGCAATTTCCTTCCCAGATAATGATGTAGCCTTAGGAATGATTCATTTTTCTACCACATCTCATTCCAAGGGATCTTTCGATCTTAGGAATGTCTTCATCTTGTTCTTCCAGACGTTGTATTCCTTCCCATCAAAATAGGGAGGTTTGATGTTCCTTTGTCCTTTAACCAAACCTGGAGCCAAAATACTAGCCATAGATCTTTAGTTTAAGAAGTGTAAACACTTCAATACGTAAGCACACAAGCTCTAATACCAATTGAAAGGGCTAGTAAGCACACCTAGAGGGGGTGAATAGGCATATAAAAACTTTTTCGCAAGACTATGAATGATAAAAAACTTTGTATGCAAATAGTATTAACAAACTCTATAAAGCAATTAAGTAGAGCTGCAAATAAATAAGGAGTTTACGGGTAAGAGAATTTAAACACAAGGTTTATAGTGGTTCGGCTTAATCCAAGCCTACGTCCACTCTTCCACGCCGACAGCCCCACGGCTAGATTTCACTATGAATCAAAGGAGATTGTTCGGTTTGTGATCTTCAATTTCCACAGTAGAGATTCTCTCCTTATCTCTCACACAAAGTCACACTATAAGCTTCTCTCTTTTGTTTACAGTTTAAGCTCAACGAATGAAAGAACAAGGAACTACAGAGATTCAGACTTTGAAATTCTTTCTTCCACACTCCTCGTCTCAAACAACTAGAGAGTCCTCCTTATATACTCCTTCATGCCTTCATAACCGTTGGCACTTTCCAAAGGAATTCTTCCAATCTACCCATTGGACAGAATCAATTAAGGTGATCTCGAGTCGTTGAATGATTGAGAATGAAAGCCCATCAATCCTGTTCGCCCATACAAATCAGGATATTTGGTTTCCATAAGTAGAACCTTCCAAGTTTGCTCGTCTTCCATACGATCATTCAAATCAAAGTAGAATCTAATAAGAATAATCAAATATACTGATACTATATCCAACCATAAGGTCTTCAAAAGCCATACGAATCATAGTCTTGAAGATAATCCATCATCTGGATAAGTCTTCACTTCCTTCATCTGGAACTGTCAGTGAGGATAGACTTAAGTCTTAAGTCTAACTCTCTGTAAACTTTGACGATAAAGTCTAGAGTTCTTCAGACTTTAACACTTGGGTCTGGAGGTCTTCATACTTAGACTGATGGAAACGTTTTGTCAACTTCAAAACAATAAAGGAGTTTTCTCCAACAGCCTATACAATCAGAATCTAGGTTTTCCTAAGTAGATGGTTCCCAAAAAAACTTATCTTCAAGATTGATTTCATCAATTCGTGATTAATTCCATCAATGTATTTATAAAAGGTAAGTGAGATTCTTCACCAGAAAGCTAGATATTAAATAATAAATCTCTATAATTTTCATATTGAATCATTGTTGTAAGATCAATAATTCTGAGTCTGATTATATCTTCATTCTGTACTTGGTTTTAGTCTGGACGGTGTCAAAGTGTAAAATACTTATGGAATGAATAGACTTTGACAAGAGTCTACGATATGACTTCAGAAGTCTACTACTCTTTAGAATAGGAACAAGAACAAGAACAAGAAAGTTTTGTCAACTTCAAAACCTGGTAGGAGTTTTCTCAACAAAGTTGACCATGATACCACTTATAATGCCTTAGGTCTCCATTGTACACATTTTGTCTACTTTGGACACTAAGTCCTCAATTTCTCAATGCAGCCCATACTACCTTAAGAAAACATGTGTATATAGTTGCTGGTAAGTGGTGAGCTCGCATTGCCATCTTTAAGCTAGCTCCATTGCTAGGGAGGGTGAGCTTGCCTAACCACTAGCAAGGTGAGCCCCTATTGGATTTGGCGAGGGCTCACCTTTGTCACGCCCCAAACCCCGGCTATGCGCACACCCCTCGGTGGTCAATTAAAAATGCGACGTCCCAGGATGCGTCACCAACCCATTCATTTTATCTTTCAATTAAGCACATGCGGAAGTGAATTAAATAAACACTCGGCCAACAAACAAACACAAGGATAGTAAAACATGACAAACATTGCCGAAAACAACATATTCATTTATCAACTGTTAACCCTAGGAACTTCAATACTTACAAGCCTTTTCACGGCCACTTCCTATCAACCCTCTCCAAAACCTTTAGGAACTAGGGTCAACCTACTTTACTAATGGTAGGGCTAGCCCACCACATCCGCACTCAGCAGATCTCCACGCTACGACCTTGAAAAAGGTTAACCAACGATGGGGTGAGATAAAATCTTAGCGAGTTAAACCCTAAGCCCCGACTAGGACGCAAATTTGCCTCGGAGGCAGCCTAAACAGGCACCACAAACAAACTCACCTCACCTCGGCCTTGCATATTAGTGCATAAAATATGCCATTATAAATATCACAAGCATAATTAATAACCGGAACACATAATTTTCATCTTTCAAACATTCACATGGGTCTCGATTATAAGGTAAAACCATTATGACACGTCTCATACAATGCCATACAATTTTGCCCCATAATCAGGCGCAACTATCATAACCATTCAGGTGTGTTTCAATTATTAAGATCCATCGGCCAAGGCAAACTCAAAAGTTGGCAGTCATCCGGCGTAACTGGGCATCGTCTCACCCCATCGAGCACGGCAACATCTAGTAGCCCCGCCTAAATGGCATTCCATAAAGGAGTATCGGTCTGGCCTCCACCGCGACTCAACTTTCGAACCCCTGCCGGGCATCCGATAAAAATCGGGCATCGCCCCCAAACTCTCGTTGAGTGACGGGTTCCACTTAGTGACCATACAAGCACATATTTAGCCAAGAGCACCATGCTTTGCATTCAAATGCCTTGTTTTCAAATAATGAACTTGGCCAATTTTTATTCGTATTAGAAATCCCAGTAAAATAATCATGCGTGGTCACGCATTCGAAATTGAACTATCAAACTTAGTACACTCCCATTTTAAAATCCACGGTTTTATATAGTACATAGAGATTGGCGTCCAAAACGGACACCTGGTATTTTTCCTATTAAAAGCCTATAAAACCTATTGGAAAAAACTTCTTTAATTGTTTTAAACCTGACAAAACATTTCCATTAGTCTAGTCTGAAGACTTGCAGACTCTTTCGTCAAAGTCTGAAGACCGCCAGACTCAAGATTTAAAGTCTACCCTCATTGACAGTCTCTAGACCGACGAAGAAATCTTATCCATAATCGATTATTTCTTTAAGGATTTGATTCGAGCGGCTAAAGAAGTTCTCAAGGCTGGAGATAGCATCTGAAGATCTCGTATTCGTTTTGAATTTAATTCAGATAATTTGGATCCGTTGATTGGTGAAGTATACTTGGAAGGTTCTACTTATGGAAACCTAGATCTTGATTGTATGGGCGAGTAGCATTGGTGGGCTATCATCACATTCCTTAATTAACTCGAGATCTCCCTAATTGATTCTGTCCAACGGGTAGATTGGAAGAACTCCTTTAGAAGGTGCCAACGGATATGAAGGCATGGAGGAGTATATAAGGAAGATGCTCTAGTTATTTGAGTGTGTGCACGATAGAAAAATTCCAAAGTCTGAAGCTCTTTGTTCTTTACTGATTCAATTGTTGAGCAAAAATTTGTACTCAAAAGAGAGTTTAGACATTTTGTGAAACCTTGAGGAAGTGTAGCAGAGTCTTTACACTATGGAATCAAGGACGTGATACTGTAACGACTCTTTTGATTCATAGTGAAATCCAGCTGGTGGGCTGTCAGTGCGAGAGAGTGGACATATGCTTGGATTAAGCCGAACCATTATAAATCTTGTGTTCTTATTCTCTTCCCTGAACTCGTTTATTTTGTTCGTAACTCTATTTAATTGTTAGAGTCTAATTTCATCTTCAAAGTCTATTGTTAGCCAGACTCAGATTAAAAGTAAAGTTCTACACTGTATTTTGCAAAATTTGTTTTCGCACCTATTCACCCCCCTCTAGGTGCACGTACTAGTACTTTCAATTGGTATCAGAACCTGAGTACTCATTTAAATTGAAGTGTTTTTACTTCAGAGTTAACGATCCATGGCTAGTATGTTGGCTCCAGGTTTGGTTGAAGGGCAAAGCAACACAAGACCGCCTTATTTTGATGGAAATGAATATAGTATATGGAAAAACAAGATGAAGGCATTCCTAAGATCAAAAGATCCTCCGGAATGGGATGTGGTAGACAAATGAATCATTCAAAAAGCTACAACAGTCTCAGAAAGGGGAAAAGAAGTTGTTGAAGCTAGCAAAATGACTCAAGAAGAGATAATCAAGAGACAAGCTCTTGATGCAAAAGCATTTTATTCCTTATATTGTGTTTTATCTCCTACTGAATATAACATAATATCTTCTTGTGAAACAGCTAAAGAAGTCTGGGATAGGCTGCACATCACCTATGAAGGAACCGATTGAGTGAAAGAAACCAGAATCAATATTCTGCTCGGTCAATATGAAGCCTTTAAGATGAAACCAGGAGAATCTATCACTGACATGTTTAGTCGTTTTACAGAAATCGTGAATGGTCTTGAGTATCAAGGTCACCCAATCTCAGGACCCATGAAGGTTAACAAACTACTGCGTGGACTTTCGAAAAATTGGAATCACGTAAAGACCTCAATAAGAGAAACACAAAGGATCATGCCACTCTCTGTTGACGAATTGGTTGGCACTCTTCAGTCCTATGAAGTGGAGCAAATCAATAAAGATGAAGATCCCAAAGGTAAAAAATCTATTGCTTTAAAATCTAATGACGATTCTGATGTTACAGATTCTGAAGACAATATGGACGATGAAGAGCCTGCTCTCATGATAAGAAGGTTCAGAAAACTGAACAAAAAGGGAAGAAGATTCAATTGAAAGAAACAAAGCTCTCAAAAGTTTCAAAATAAATCAACTGAGGACGATGAATCCAATAAAGATGTGATTTGTTTTTAATGCAAGAAAAAGGGACACATCAGACCCAACTATCCCTTGCTGAAGAAAAAGAAAGGAAAAGCTGAGAAATACAGAAAGACACTCAAAGCAGAAACTTGGAGTGATACAGAATACGAAGAGAGTGATGATGATTATGCCAATATCTGTTTAATGGCAAAATCAGAATCGGTCAGAACTACGAGACGGATACGGACTCGAGACTTAGATAGTGAAATCGAGGTAAGTAATTTAAAAATTCCTATTAAAGTCTCTAAATATATTGATGAATTGTGTCTTAGTCTCAAAACCTCTCTTGAGAGGATTTCCGAACTAAAAAGGGAAAATTCTACACCGAAGCAACAGGAGATTGTTTGGAAAGAAAAGTTCAAAAATTAGATAAAAGTTTTATTACTTTGAAAGAAAATGCAGACTCTCTTTCAAAAGAAATACACTTTTGAAAAATGATATTTCAAGTATTTCAAAAATGTTTTCTATAGGATTTGAGAAATTGGAAAATATTCTTTCAGTACAAAGACCTTACTTTAACAAATCAGGCTTGGGAATGACTTCTGAAACCATTCCTCTAATTGATTTTCCAAAAGTAAATGAAAGAATCAAACAAAGACCTACAAAAGCCTTCTATAGAAATCATTTTCAAAAAGTCTTTATAAAACCTATTGGCCGTAGTGCTCTTAAATGTTCTAAGTGCAACAGCTCAGAACACTTTGAGAAATAATGTCCCATGGTTTGGAAACCTATTAAGAAGGATTGGACAAAGACTGTATATTGCACTAACTCCATTAGACCCAAGAAAGTGTGGGTACCAAAGAAAGCTTGAGTTTCTTTTTTAAATGCAGGTCACTATCAAGAAAAAGGTCAAATGGTACTTGGATAGTGGATGCTTAAGACATATGACATGAGATTCAAGTTGTTTCATAAAGCTCATGCAAGTTAATGGTGGAAAAGTCTCTTTCGGTGGAAACAGCAAAGGAAAAATTGTTGGATGTGGAATAGTAAAAATTGGAAGTCTCACAATAAAAAACGTTTCCTTGGTAGAAGGACTCAATTACAACTTGCTAAGTATCAGTCAACTATGCGACACAGGTTTCAAAATCAATTTTCAAGAAGGAACATGTTCGGGAACCAGTAAAGACTTCTCTCAAACTTTCACGGGATGAAGACATGGGAACATCTATCTTTTGGATATCAAACCAAAAAAATCTCAATGTCTAATTTCAATTCAAGAGGAAGCTAATCTCTGGCATCCAAAACTTGGTCATATCAACATGAAGCAAATTGCCAAGATCTCTTCAAAGAAGCTCGTTCGTGGACTACCCAACTTGACATACCAAAAATCTGAATTATGCACACCATGTGTGTTGGGAAAATAGGTTAGAAGTTCTTTCAAAGCAATAAATCAAGTTTCCACTAATCATGTGCTACAGCTCCTGCATATGGATCTCTTTGGACCAACTAGAACTCAAAGCATTGGTGGAAAGAAATATTGCCTAGTAATAGTGGATGATTATTCACGATTTACTTGGGTATACTTTCTTGCAAGTAAGTGTAAAACCTTTTCTTATTTTTTAAAGTTTGCTAAGAAAGTACATAATGAGAAAGGGTATGTTATTTCGAGTATTCTGATAGACCATGGAGGTGAGTTTGAAAATCAAGACTTTGCTAAATTCTGTGATGAATCTGATTTTCAGCATATGTTCTCCTCTCTATACACTCCCGAACAAAATGGAGTTGTGGAAAGGAATAATAGATCGTTGCAAGAAATGACTAGAACACTTTTAATTGAAAGCAACATTTCTTCTCATTTTTGGGCTGAAGTAGTTTCTACATCATGTTATATTATTAATAGAGTCTTCTTAAGGCCTATTTTGGAGAAAACTCCCTATGAGTTGTTTAAAGGAAAGAAGCCAATTGTTTCCTATTTTTATGTGTTTGGTTGCAAATGTTTTATATTAAAAAATGCAAATGATCGAATTGGTAAGTTTGAAGAAAAATCAGATGAAGGAATCTTCCTTGGATATTCAATCACCAGCAAAGCTTACAGAGTATACAACAAGAAGACTCAATCTGTGGAAGAGTCGATGAATGTCAAATTTCAAGACTCTCTGCAAAATCAATCGATTTAGACTCAGATCGAAGAATCTGAACCTGCTCCAGACTCTACAAAGACTACTTCCCCTGAAGCAGCTCAGACTCAAGAAGAAAAACAACGAACGGATGTTGAAGAATCAACTGAAGAAGACGAGCAACAATCTATCGGAGGCGACCGAGAACTGGAAACATAAATCTAGTCATCCCAAAGAACTTATCATTGGCAACATTGATGAGGGAATTCATACCAAATCCAAAAGGCGAGAAGAGTCTAGTGCTTTGGCACTTATCTCTGAAATTGAACCCAAAAGTATAGAAGAAGCCTTGGCGAGATGAAAGCTGGATTAAAGCTATGCAAGAAGAACTCAGACAGTTCAGCATCAACGATGTTTGGGAATTAATTCTTAAACCAAAAGGTAAATCTATTATTGGAGTTAAATGGGTTTTCAGGAACAAAGTGGACGAGAAAGAAAAAGTGATCAGGAACAAAGCAAGACTCGTGGCCAAAGGATATACACAAGAAGAAGGGATAGACTATGATGAGACTTACGCACCAGTAGCAAGGTTAGAGGCAATTAGATTATTACTTGCTTTTGCTTGTTATAAGAATTTCAGGTTATTCCAAATGGACGTCAAAAGTGCATTCCCGAATGGATTTATCTAAGAGGAAGTCTATATGGAACAACCTCCCGGTTTTGAAGACCCAAGGAAACCAGACTACGTATTCGGACGAAAAATGCGCTATATGGTTTAAAGCAAGCACCTCAAGCTTGGTACGACGGTTAAGTTTTTAATCCAAAATGGCTTTATTAAAGGTAATGTAGACACTACTCTATTTATTAAAAGAGAGAGTAAAAGCTTTTTACTTGTTCAAATCTATGTTGATGATATTATTTTTGGATCACCTAATGAAAATCTATGCAAGAAATTCTCTAAGTCTATGCAGGATGAATTCGAGATGAGCATGATGGGTGAACTATCCTTCTTCCTCGGACTACAAGTAAAATAATTGAAGGAAGGGACTTTCATTCACCAAGAAAAATATGCTAAAGAACTTGTTAAAAAGTTTGGTTTGGAGAATTGCAAAAAAACTGATATACCAATGTCAAGTTCTTCGAAGCTGGACAAAGATGAAGGAGGAAAGAAAGTTGACCAAAAGCTGTACAGGAGTATCATTGGTTCACTTCTTTATCTTACTGCCTCTAGACCTGACATTTTGTTTAGTGTTTGCATTTGTGCCAGATTTCAATCAGATCGCAAAGAATCTCATCTAAGTGCTGCAAAACGCATCATCAAATACGTTGCAACAACCTCTAAGCTAGGTCTATGGTATCCTAAAGAATGAGACTTTACTCTTCTTGGATACTCAAACGCAGATCTAACAGGATGTAGAATTGATAGAAAGAGCACCTCAGGCACTTGTCAATTGCTTGGTAATAGGACAGTATCTTGGTTTTCAAGTGTCGCGACCAATTTTTTTCGAGTGTGAACCACCTAGGGTTTGGCTAATGGATTGTTAAGCCTAAACTTAACTCGGGCTCTCCCAAGCCCATACCAATTCGCGACTTTAGGTTCAAGTTTTAACATGCAATTAATTTTCAATTAGGAGTCGCCACTAATCTATTTTTGGTGGGTCGATTAGAAACCCAAGTAAAGTAATGGGAGATTTACTTCACTTCTACGAACCAGAGATTATGGGTACGGGGACTTGGTTACACTAGAGTTCTCTAATGCCCTTTCGGTACCATTCTTTTAATTTCAAAAATGTTTTCTGCAGGCAGCTTGAATTGATTTTAATTTCTTAACATGTGAGGTGACCATGCAGGTACGCAAACCACCAATTTAACACTTAATAAAGGAAATGAATAAATGATGCAGAACTTACCTCAAAGCAACGTAAGCATCTGCAATGTTAAATTAAAATCCACATCAACAACCCTAGATATGGTTTCTAATTAACACGCAATTTTTGTTTTGTTTTCACTTAATTAATGAGAATCATGCTTTATGCAATGCATGCCACTAATTTAACATGAAATGATATGACATAGCAAAATGACTTAGCTATATGACCTAAGCAATATGACATAACCAAACATGTAATCTATTCTAAGCATGAGATGATTTATTCTAAATAACATTTTTTGTATTTTTTTATGAGATTCGAAATTAAAGAAATGCAACATTTAAATATGCAATCTAAATTAATCTAATGACGGGCAATTTCTAATTAAATGCACCTAACAAAATCACTAAATGACGTGCATTGTATGAAACTAATTCTATATGACGTGCACATGATTTTTATTTTCCTAATAAGCATGCAATCTATTTAGGAGAAATTATCTAAATCTATAATATGCAATCTTAGCATGCAATGACGTGCAAAGAATGCCCTAATTCTACATGACATATGCATGTGACATTTTTTATTAAAAAAAAATGCAATCTATTCTAGAAATTGCAACTAATTTATCCTAAGACAAATTTTATGAAATTTCAAATGATCTAGCTAAATTAAGATTCTATCTAATTTAAACTAGGGATTAAGTCATATTAAATCCTAATTTAAACTAAGACATTATCTAAATCTAAAATGCCATTTATCTTAAAAAAGATGATCTAAAGTTAAAATGAAGCATGCAATTCTAATCTAATATGCACAATGATTTTTTATGGTTTTTTTATTAATTTTGAAATTAAAGCTAACACATAATTAACATGCAATTAAAAAACTAACAACCTAAATGAATGCACTTTCTTTTTTTGATTTTTTTATTTAAAAATTCATAATAAGATTGCAATCCTAAATATGCAAGATGACAACAAACCTAATCCTAATTAAGATTTTTTTGATTTTTTTATTTTTACGAAAATAAGATTTGACTCAACCAACTTGACAATAGCAAATCACATAAAAGATAATATTGATATCCAAAAATTGGCGAACCGTATCTCGCGCATGAGATCGGGTAGACCAATTTTAATTTTAAATCGCGAATCAAATCTCGGGCTTGAGATTGGATTGTCGATTTTATAAGGGATTGCGAGTCGGATTTCGGGCGCGAAAATCGGTTGTCAATCCCAGCTTGAGGGACTATTTCATATTGGATCTCAATCACATATTTAGGAACAATTCTACTAAAACAGCATATTAAAGAAATAATAATAAAAATAATAAAAGAAAAACTACCTAATCTGATTTTTTTTCCTCTTTTTCTGTTTTCTTTTACGCCTTCTTGAGCACGGCTTGCTCGTAGGTCTCCAGGACGGTGGTCAGCGATCGGAGGCGGAGCGGCTGGCTTGGGCAATCACGGGCGAGTGACGGAGCGGGGGCGGGAGCGGCGTCGGCGGGGAAGCGTCGAGGCGGGTTCGGGCCTTGTCGTCGGGGACCTCGGAGCAGCACGGCAACGGCTTCGTCGGACGGAACAGAGGCGTCACGGGTGGAGGCGCTGCGGGGGCATCGGACGGACGGGCTGGAGCGGATCACCGCTGAAGGCGGGCAGCGTTGCTGCGTGGGGCGGAAGGTTCGGGTCGTCGCGAGGAGGCGATCGGCGATTGCTGGTGTCGCGTCGCCGCGGGTGGAGCGACGGGCGGTGATGGGCAGATTTGGCTCGAGCCCGGTCTGCAGAGCTTTGGTGGACCGGAGCGGCGGATCGGGTTCCGAGCAAGTGCGGGGACGGAGGCCGAGGGGGTCCGGCGGTGATTAATGCGGAGCGATGCGAGCACGGCCGGTGGAGGCGCCGTGGGGCGTCGGGCGGCTCGAGCTTCGAGCACGGGGCTCGCGGTGAAGGTCGGCGAGAGGTTGCGGACGGAGCGGCGTGCGGGCGACGGGACGTCGGGGCTCGGATGCCGGCACGGGCGAGCGGGGACGGCGCAGCGGCGTGGCGTCGGCGAGGCGAGCGAACCGGTGGCGGTGCGGGCGCACGGCTGTGGAAGCCTGCGGATGGAAGTTGCGAGAGGAGGGGCAGCGGACTTGAGGAAGATGATGAATAGTAGGGGTCAAATCACCTTTTTGCCCTTTTCACCTTTCTCCCCTCTCTTTCTCTCTCTCTCACGTTCTGACTTTTCCTTTTTCTTTTCTTTTTCTCGCAGAAGCCAAAACCTCTCTTGACCTTTCTCTTCACTTATTTCTGAATTTTTTCCAAAGAAGCTCCCCCTCATGTCCTCGTACACGGTTGCTTTTATAGGGGGTAAGAGATAAGCCTTTGATTTCCCCTTCAAATCTACATCCGCGATATATTTTCACCAACCGATCACTATTGATAAAAATTTAAGATTATGATAAATATTTTCTCGAAATCCAAATCTCGCAAAGATAAATTACAATATCGCAATATTTTTCATAAAATTCATCCCATACTTGATAAGGATTCAAGATTAAGATGAGATTTTTTTTCTAAATCCAAATCTTTCAAGGCCAAATCGCAATATTTTTTTAACCATCTGCCCTATCTAAAAAAAGATTCATATCTCGGAAAATTTTTAAAATATTATATTCCCACGAGATAATTTTTAATTATTTAAAAACGCGGGCTTGGGCCAACTCGCTCGCTTCGTGGGCACGATCCATCTAATTCGAACTCATCCGCCACCGGTCCATTAAAATGCAAAAACTCAAATAACAAAATAAATACAACCTAAATCTATATGTTATGCAATTAATAAAATTAACCCTTAATTTCCTATGCAATAAATAAATAAACTAAATTGCCAAAATTTAGGTGTCAACATCAAGGAAGCAAAGTACTGTAGCTCTTTCAACATCAGAAGCAAAGTATGTGGCTCTTGGAAGCTGTTGTTCTCAAATCTTATGGATAAAACAACAACTAAGAGACTTTGGAATCGAAGACTCATGCACCGAGATCAAATGTGACAACACCCAAGTGTAACACCCCGAACCTTTCGCAGGTCGTTACCAGTGCCGATGTTACATCTTATTACCGTTTTTGTCTCGTACTTAGAACAAGCGTCGCCAAATCACAGGCATTTTTTTTTTAAAAGCGGTCCTAGCGCGACTCATAGCGGAAGCAAATCAAACATCGCCATCTATCCCCCTTCCAATACATGATACAAATACACACCAGCTAAACATCAGGATTTTATAAACAACTTCGACGCTTTGCTTACATACTTATATTTATAGCAAGATGGGGTTCCCTTCGGGTCGGTACAAAGACAAGAAAGGTTAGGACTCTGCCATGTCCTACCTAAATCTCAAAAAGAAACCTCGACCCCTAACATCATACGTGCACAAAACCCTCCCATCGAAAGCGTCGACTATCTACATCAAAAAGAGATCCAGCTCCTACTCATCGCGTGCAGGTCTCACACCTAACCTGGTGCATCAGGTGGTGGCGGTGGCAGCATCCCTCGCATAGCTCCATCCCGTCGAACGTGCACGAAATGAACTCTTGTATGACGGGGCCCCACGGGCCGATATCATACATCACTAAACATCGCACTCGGATAAAAGTCAGTCCGGAACAGAGGGACAATCTATTTCCGCACACTCGACCTCTACATCGGACGGTAGACCATAAAACACACCACGCGTGACGGCAGGAAGCGGCATATTGGCTAATCTGAAATGTTATCCCCAAAAGGGGTGAGTACAACCACTCAGCAGATAGGGAAATCCAATAACAACTCAATACATCGTGCATATCATCATACATTGCAGGCATTTCTTACCTTGAAGCCATACGCATGCTATCATGCATCATCATATCATACATATCATCATCACCATGCAAATCATTATGCATATCATCATGCATATCACCATGCATATCATATCATCATCATCACCATGCATATCATCATGCATACCATATCATAGGTGATCATCATACCACATCACATCTCATCATCATCATGCATCATCATGCATATAATATCATAGGTGATCATCATATCACATCACATCTCATCATCATCATGCATATCATATCATGATTTAATTTTTCAACTTTATCTTTAAATTTGATCACCACATCACCCATTTCTCAATCATCAATTTCATCATCCCTTCGGGCAAAGTCCTCTGACAGGGTTCCCAGCATTCCAGCCATCCCATGGCCACCGGGCTTCCGGCCCCTCACATTCCAGGCATCTCGCATCTCAACTAGCATCACGAGGCATTCCCTTCGGGCAGAAACATCCGACAGGGCTTCCGGCCTTTACCCTTCTAGCCAGGCATCCCGCACCCCAATCCTGGTGTTGCGAGGCATTCCTTTCGAGCAAAGACCTCCGACAAGGCTTCCGGCTCCCCACATTCCGGGCATCCTGAATCTCCCAGGGAATTCCGGCAATGCATCTCTATACATTCCGGCCACATCCTCCACCACAACCACTTACTCACTTATCATTATCCACATTTATCATTGTTTTGATCTCATTTAACATGGCATATGATTCACACATGCATCACAATTCATATGTCATACACATGCCAAAACTTTATCCCATACACATCTCAATTCAATACATGTACAAGAATCATGTCATACGCATACCAAGACTTTATCACATATACATCTCAATCCAATACATGTGCAAAGACCTCATCACACATATGCCACACAAATAGAAATGAATCCATGGCCAAATAAAAATCCATTTTATATTATTATTATTTTATTTATTTATTTATTTATTTATTTTATTTAATATCAATAAATTCCCAAAATTACAGAAATCCAAGAAATTATTAAACAAACCCATAGGATGATATTTACTTGCAAAATTCATGGCCAATATGAATTTTTACCAAATTCCAAAATTTTCCAAAACATCCTATGATTCTCGGATTTAAACCAAATGCACAGTTTCCGAATAAATTCAATTAAAATATCCATTCGTCCTCCAAAATTTACGAAATTTTACAGGGTGATATTCAAGACATTTTCGTGCATCTTTCAGGAAGAACTCCAAGTCATATTATTTTTAGATTAATTTATACATCCTCATGAAACTTCTGGAACCACTACCGCATCGTCCAGAATGCACATCTCCGAAATATTAAGGTTTCACCCATCTATTCTCTTTATTTTCCTCTGAAATTTTAGTATGTTATGTATCAAGGTGTCCTTTACAAATTTTATGAAGAGATCTAGGTCAAATAACTAAATTACAGTCGTCTTTTAAGTCCTTGAAATCTCGGGTGTCTCGGTACACACCACCAGAATCAATCATCTCCAAGATCTAGCCGATTCACTAGGCTATACTCGTTCATTTCTTTTCAAATTTGAGTATGTTGTATTTTAAGATGTTACTTACAACTTTAATGAAGACAATGAAGTAAGATCTCCAACAGAAATCAACATGAAATCAAGAAATCAACAAGAAGTCAGTGAAGATTTCGCAGATCTAGGGTCTCCGTATGATAGAACTTTTGACCCCTCAAATCTGCATCGGTTTCTACGAAATTTCAGTATGTCATACTAAAAGATTCTAGCTTCAACTTTCATGAAGACACCGAAGCCAAAATCGGACTCCAAACACACATGCAAGCTCGAACAAGCTACTGACTTCCACAAACCGAGCAAGAACAGTCACACGGCTTGAAAACAACCAACTCTTACCTCTGTTTTTCGCACAAATCACACCTAAAATCGAACATGCAACCACCAAAAAAAACATGCAAGAGAAGTTACGGACTCCACTTGCCTCTAAGATGGACAAGCAATGACGAACGGCGGTCGGACATGGCGGTTGGACGGCGAACGAACGGCACCTCCCTCGGCTCCGCCTCCTTCCCCTCTCGGTTCCTCCCTTTCTCTCTCGAAATCTCTCTCTCTCTCTCTCGCACTCTCTCTCGGCCAAATGAAGAAAGAACCGGCCACTCTCTCTCTCCTCATCCCTTTTATACTCCCCTAATCCCATGATTAGCAATCATGAGATTGCCTATAATCCCACCAATGCATGCTCTTGCCCCTTGCCACTTGTCATTTTTTTATTTTTGAATTTGCTTGGGCTTGGGCTTAGGCCCATCCGGCCACTCCCCTTGGGCTGGTCGAATTCTCTTCTTGGGCTCTAATGGGCCGACTAGCTTGGCCCACCAAGCTTTAGGCTAATGGGTCCAAGGCCCATTCCAAAAATTCAACCCCTTTTTCCTTTTCTTTTTTTTTTTTGAAATTCTTTTTATAAATATTCTTAAATTCCAAATTTTCATCTCGGCCAAAGTCTTGGGATATTTTAATTATTGAAATTTAAATCATATGGCCAAGCACAAATTATTAATCTATTAAATTTAAATTTCCACAATCACAAGCACAAATCATCAAATTAAAGGACTAATGGCTAAAACATAAGCCATGAAAATTCTACCACCTAATTAAAGACTTTAACACACCTTAAGGCTTGGCTTTGAATTTCTGGGATGCCACAATTCTCCCCACCTTAGAGAATTTCGTCCTCGAAATTCAAGCACTACTCGCGCCTTCTTGAAATAAATAAGGATACTTTTCCTTTATCGATCCTCACTTTCCCATGTGGCTTCCTCCACATCATGATGTCGCCATAACACTTTAACTAATGGGATTTTCTTGGTCCTAAGAATTTGCTCCTTTCGATCCAATATCCGCACAGGCTGTTCAATGTACCTTACTTTCTCATCCATTTTGATGGCTTCATGATCGAGTATGTGACCAGGATTCGGCTGGTACTTCGTCAACATCGATACATGAAACACATCGTGCAGATTTTCTAACTTAGGAGGTAACGCTAAACGATAAGCCACATCTCCTATCCTCTCAAGAATTTCAACAGTCCAACAAACCTAGGTCTTAGCTTACCCTTCATCCCGAATCGAGATATTCCTTTCATTGGAGATACCTTAAGGAATACATGGTCTCCCACACTAAGTTCCAAAGGCCTTCTACGTCTATTTGCGTAGCCTTTTTGTCTACTCTGAGCTGCTCTAAGTCTTTCTCTGATAATATCGACAACTTTAGTGGTAACTTGTACCAGATCAGGTCCTGTCAACTTTCTTTCACCCACTTCACTCCAACAGACAGGAGTCCTAAATCTCCTTCCATATAATGCCTCATAAGGTGCCATGCCTATACTCTTCTGAAAGCTATTGTTATAGGCAAACTCTACCAAATGCAATCTTTCATCCCAATTTCCTTTGAAATCGATTGCACAAGCCCTTAACATATCCTCCAGTATCTGGATTACTCTTTCTGATTGACCATCTGTCTGAGGATGAAAAGCAGTACTAAACTGAAGCTTAGATCCTAACGCAACTTGAAGACTTTTCCAAAAATTCGAAGTAAACCTCGAATCTCGATCTGAAGTAATAGTCACTGGAACACCGTGTAAGCGTACCACTTGACTTACATACATGTCCACATACTTATCCATTGGGTAGTCCATGCGAATCGCTAAGAAATGAGCTGACTTAGTCAAACAATCCACTATAACCCAAATTGAATCATGGTTCCTTGATGTCCTTGGCAATCCTTGCACAAAGTCCATCGTTATATGTTCCCATTTCCATTTGGGAATGTCCAATGGTCTCAAAATTCCTGCGGGTTTACAATGCTCCGCTTTCACTTGCTGACATGTCAAACATTGAGATACATACTTAGCCGTATCTGCCTTCATACCATTCCACCAAAATTGCTGACACAAATTTCTGTACATCTTTGTACTACCTGGGTGGATACTATAATTACTCTTATGTGCCTCCAACAGAATTTCCTTCCTCAATTCCTCATTGTCGGGAACACAAAGTCATCCTTGACATCTTACTATTCCATCATCAGAGATCTGAAATTCTGATCTTTTCCCTAAAGATACAGCATCTTTCACTTTCAAAATCTCTGGGTTAGATTCTTGCAGGATTTTAATTTTCTGGATAATCTCTGGCTCAATCCTCAATGCACTAAGCATGCTAGTAAGACAATCCATTTCCAATTTAAATTCAGAATTTGCTACAGATTTTAACAATTTCCATTCCGCCATTCTCAAACTAGCAATTTCCATAGCCGACTTACGACTAAGAGCATCTGCTACTCTATTCGCTTTCCCTGGATGATATCTTATCTCACAATCATAGTCCTTCAACAACTCCATCCACCTCCTTTGTCTCATGTTCAACTCCTTTTGTGAGAAAAAGATACTTCAAACTCTTATGATCCGTATAAATCTCAAACTTTTCCCCATACAAATAGTGTCTCCATATCTTTAAGGCAAACACTATAGCCGCTAGCTCTAAATCATGCGTCGGGTAATTCAACTCATGGGGTTTCAATTGTCTGGATGCATAGGCTACAACCTTGCCATGCTGCATCAACACACATCCTAGTCCTTTGTAAGATGCATCACTATACACTGTAAAACCATCAGGTCCAGTAGGTATAGTCAGAATTGGAGTCGAAGTCAATTTCCTTTTGAGCTCCTGAAAACTCCTTTCACATTCTCCATTCCATTCAAATTTCACATTCTTTCGAGTCAATTTAGTTAAAGGTCCTGCCAGTCGCGAAAATCCTTCAATGAACCTTCTATAATAACCAGCCAATCCTAAGAAATTTCGTATTTCAGTAGGTGTCGTTGGTCTCGGCCAATTCACTACCATTTCAACTTTTGCTGGGTCTACTGCAATTCCATTTCCTGACACCACATGTCCTAGAAATATTATCTGATCCAACCAGAATTCACACTTACTGAACTTAGCATACAACTTATGCTCTCTCAGGGTCTGCAGAACTATTCTCAAATGCTGCTCATTCTCTTTAGGCCCTTTCGAATATACCAAAATATCATCAATAAAAACAATCACAAATTGGTCCAAGTAAGGCTGAAATATTATGTTCATCAAATCCATAAATGTAGCCGGGGCGTTAGTCAATCCAAATGGCATAACAAGGAACTCATAGTGTCCATAACGAGTCCTAAACGCAGTCTTCGGAATGTCCTCCTTTTTAATTCTCAACTGATGGTATCCCGATCTCAAGTCAATCTTAGAAAAGACCGAACTTCCCTGGAGTTGGTCAAATAAGTCATCAATTCTAGGCAAAGGATACTTATTCTTAATGGTCACTTGATTCAGCTGCCTATAATCAATACACAAGCGCATCGATCCATCTTTCTTTTTCACAAACAAGACCGGTGCACCCCAAGGTGAAGCACTTGGTCTAATGAATCCTTTGTCAAGCAACTCCTCCAGTTGTACTTTCAATTCCTTCAATTCAACTAAGGCCATCCTATATGGGGCTTTTGATATAGGTCCTGTTCCAGGCATTAATTCAATTTCAAATTCAATCTCCCGCTCTGGCGGCAATCCAGGCAATTCCTCAGGAAATATATCTTGAAATTCGTTAACTACACGAACTTCCTCAAGATTAGGCTCCTCCCTGGCATAATCTCTAACTATGGCTAGGTACCCTTGACATCCTTTGTCAAGTAACTTACAGGCTTCTACTGCCGAAATAAGCGCTACAGGAAAATGGGTCTGACCTCCTAAAAATTCACAACTAAACTGATCAGGTAAAATGAATTGAATCACTCTTCTATATCAATCCATTCTAGCCTGATACTTACGAAGCCAGTCCATTCCTATAATAACATCAAAATCATACATAGCCATTACAACCAAGTCTATTTCCATATCCTTTCCTCCCATGGATATCTTACAATTTCCACACACTAGTGTAGACAATACCATATCCTTTAAAGGCGTGGAAACACAAAGAGGCATCTCAAGCGGCATAACTTCTATCTTATTCAAACATCTATATCTTTCAGACACAAACGAATGCGTTGCACCCGTGTCAAACAATGCATATGCCTTTTCACCATTAATAAGAATCGTACACGAGATAACATTCTTGGAAGCTTCCGCTTCCTCCCGGGTAATCGCATACACCCTTCCTTGTGCGGGCGGTCTCGAGGATTTCCTTGCGGATTCGACCTAACAGCACTCGATATCCCCGTCGCACCGAGCCAACACTCACTTGCGACCTCTCTTGTGGGCAATTCCTCCTAAGATGACCCACTTGTCCACGACCAAAACATTTCGTTGTCCCGTACAAGGTCCCGGGCCATGGCGTACATTACACTTCGGCAAATACCGGGCGATAGGGTGCTTTCCTATATTCGAGACCACTCCTTGCCCCTCCAAAATTTCCAAAATTACTCTTCTTCTTCACATTCCAGTCGACCTTGACCAGAATAAGGTCTCTTCCCTTTTTCATATCACTAAAATTCAACGGTTTCTTAAACTCCGACCTTTCTCTCAACGACTCTGCTCCACTAACCGCGCCCTTTCATAAATCTCATTATAATCTCTTATGTTCAAAGGCACCAGTTGCTTTCTAATATCAGTCCTCAATCCTTTCAGGAATCTCTTAGCCTTCTCTTCCTGATCCTAAATCAATTTAGGAGCATATCTAGACAATTCAGAAAATCTAGCCTCATACTGATCTACAATCAATCCCTTTTGTTCTAGATGAACAAATTCAGTAATCTTCCTATCCTTAGCACAATCAGAGAAATGCTTCCTATTGAAAGCCCTAACAAACTCCTCCCAATTAACATCAGTACCTGGTGGAAAGATTATGTCCTTCGAAGCTCTCCACCAAAACTTCGCATTTCCTCCAACTCGTACTCGCTAAGACTATTTTCTCAAAGATCGGTGCAGTCCAACAGCCGGAAAATTCTTTCCATCCCATCAATCCAATGCTCGCCTCCTCGGGACTTCCTATTCCATTGAACTTAAGTGGCTTCACTTCAAAACTGCTCCACTAGTCCTTGAGTACGGCGTTCCGCTCCGGCTGTTCTTTGCGCCGCCTCTCCATCGATTTCCAATATTGGCTAATGCTGCAGGATATCTTCCATTCGGGGTTCAGCCCTTGCAGCAGAGGCTTCAGCCCTCGATGCATGAGCACTTCCAGCTCGCACCATGACTCTCCTGCAATTTCCAAGCATTGCCTCAGGAATAATCTGAGACTCACTGCCTCCACTCAAAGCAATTACTACTACCACATAAGTAACATATACATGTTACTGGCAATTCAAGGCAAACTACTGAGGATCTACGAGTGAATACCCATCACCCATTATTCAATTATTTTGTTTTACATCCTATGGTGTGCATTGTCATCATGTTCCTCAATTCCAAATGAGGCTCCTTATCACTCCACCTATAACCATTCGCTCCGATACCAAAAAGGGCGACTGTAACACCCCGAACCCTTCGCAGGTCGTTACCAGTGCCGATGTTACATCTTATTACCGTTTTTGTCTCGTACTTAGAACAAGCGTTGCAAATCACAGGAATTTTTTTTTTTTTAAAAGCGGTCCCAACGCGACTCATAGCGGAAGCAAATCAAACATCGCCATCTATCCCCTTCCAATCCATGATACAAATACACACCAGCTAAACATCAGGATTTTATAAAAAAACTTCGACGCTTTGCTTACATACTTATATTTATAGCAAGATGAGTTTCCCTTCGGGTCGGTACAAAGACAAGAAAGGTTAGGACTCTGCCATGTCCTACCTAAATCTCAAAAAGAAACCTCGACCCATAACATCATACGTGCACAAAACCCTCCCATCGAAAGCGTTGACTATCTACATCAAAAGAGATCCGCTCCTACTCATCGCGCGCAGATCTCACACCTAACCCGGTGCATCAGGTGGTGGCGGTGGCAGCATCCCTCGCATAGCTCCATCCCGTCGAACGTGCACAAAAATGAACTCTTGTATGACAGGGCCCCCAGCTAGGCCGATATCATACATCACTAAACATCGCACTCGGATAAAAGTCAGTCCGGGAACAGAGGGACAATCTATCTCCGCACACTCGACCTCTACATCGGACGGTAGACCATAAAACACACCACGCGTGACGGCAGGAAGCGGCATATTGGCTAATCTGAAATGTTATCCCCAAAAAGGGTGAGTACAACCACTCAGCAGATAGGGAAATCCAATAACCACTCAATACATCATGCATATCATCATACATTGCAGGCATTTCTTACCTTGAAGCCATACGCATGCTATCATGCATCATCATATCATACATATCATCATCACCATGCATATCATTATGCATATCATCATGCATATCACCATGCATATCATCATGCATATCATATCATAGGTGATCATCATATCACATCACATATCATCATCATCATGCATATCATCATGCATATAATATCATGGGTGATCATCATATCATGATTTAATTTTCAACTTTATCTTTAAATTTGATCACCACATCACCCATTTCTCAATCATCAATTTCATCATCCCTTCGGGCAAAGACCTCCGACGGGGTTCCCAAAGATTCCAGCCATCCCATGGCCACCGAGCTTCCGACCCCCACATTCCAGGCATCTCGCATCTCAACTAGCATCACGAGGCATTCCCTTCGGGCAGAAACCTCCGACAGGGCTTCCGGCCTTTACCCTTCTAGCCAAGCATCCCGCACCCCAATCCTGGTGTCGCGAGGCATTCCTTTCGGGCAAAGACCTCCGACAAGGCTTCCGGCCCCCCACATTTCGAGCATCCTAAATCTCCCAGGGAATTCCGGCAATGCATCTCTGTACATTCCGGCCTCATCCTCCACCACAACCACTTACTCACTTATCATTATCCACATTTATCATTGTTTTGATCTCATTTAACATGGCATATGATTCACACATGCATCACAATTCATATGTCATATTCACACATGCATCACAATTCATATGTCATACACATGCCAAAACTTTATCCCATACACATCTCAATTCAATACATGTACAAGAACCATGTCATACGCATACCAAGACTTTATCACATATACATCTCAATCCAATACATGTGCAAAGACCTCATCACACATATGCCACACAAATAGAAATGAATCCATGGCCAAATAAAAATCCATTTTATATTATTATTATTTTATTATTTATTTATTTATTTTATTATTTAATATCAATAAATTCCCAAAATTACAGAAATCCAAGAAATTATTAAACAAACCCATAGGATGATATTTACTTGCAAAATTCATGGCCAATATGAATTTTTACCAAATTCCACAATTTTCCAAAACATCCTATGATTCTCGGATTTAAACCAAATGCACAGTTTCCGAATAAATTCAATTAAAATATCCATTCGGCCTCCAAAATTTACGAAATTTTACAGGGTGATATTCAAGACATTTTCGTGCATCTTTCATGCAGAACTCCAATTCAGATTATTTTTATATTAATTTATACATCCTCACGAAACTTCTGGAACCACTACCGCATCGTCCAGAATGCACATCTCGGAAATATTAAGGGTTCACCCATATATTCTCTTTTTTTTCCTCTGAAATTTGAGTATGTTATGTATCAAGGTGTCCTTTACAAGTTTCATGCAGAGATCTAGGTCAAATAACTAAAGTACAGTCATCTTTTAAGTCCTTGAAGTCTCGGGTGTCTCGGTACACACCACCAGAATCAATCATCTCCAAGATCTAGCCGATTCACTAGGCTATACTCGTTCATTTATCTTCAAATTTGATTATGTTGTAGTTTAAGATGTTACTTACAACTTTCATGAAGACAACGAAGTAAGATCTCCAACAGAAATCAACATGAAATCAAGCAATCAACAAGAATTCAGTGTAGATTTCGCAGATCTAGGGACTCCGTATGATAGAACTTTTAACCCCTCAAATCTCCATAGTTTTCTACGAAATTTCAGTATGTCATACTAAAAGATGTTAGCTTCAACTTTCATGAAGACACCGAAGCCAAAATAGGACTCCAAACACACATGCAAGCTCGAACAAGCTACTGACTTCCACAAACCGAGCAAGAACAGTCACACGGCTTGAAAACAACCAACTCTTACCTCTGTTTTTCGCACAAATCACACCTAAAATCGAACATGCAACCACCAAAAAAAACATGCAAGAGAAGTTACGGACTCCACTTGCCTCTAAGATGGACAAGCAATGACGAACGGCGGTCGGACATGGCGGTTGGACGGCGAACGAACGGCACCTCCCTCGGCTCCGCCTCCTTCCCCTCTCGGTTCCTCCCTTTCTCTCTCGAAATCTCTCTCTCTCTCGCACTCTCTCTCGGCCAAATGAAGAAAGAACCGGCCACTCTCTCTCTCCTCATCCCTTTTATACTCCCCTAATCCCATGATTAGCAATCATGAGATTGCCTACAATCCCACCAATGCATGCTCTTGCCATTTGCCACTTGTCATTTTTATTTTTAAACTTGATTGGGCTTGGGCTTAGGCCCATCCGGCCACTCCCCTTGGGCTGGTCGAATTCTCTTCTTGGGCTCTAATGGGCCGACTAGCTTGGCCCACCAAGCTTTAGGCTAATGGGTCCAAGGCCCATTCCAAAAATTCAATCCCTTTTTCCTTTTCTTTTTTTTTTTTTGAAATTCTTTTTATAAATATTCTTGAATTCCAAATTTTCATCTCGGCCAAAGTCTTGGGATATTTTAATTATTGAAATTTAAATCATATGGCCAAGCACAAATTATTAATCTATTAAATTTAAATTTCCACAATCACAAGCACAAATCATCAAATTAAAGGACTAATGGCTAAAACATAAGCCATGAAAATTCCACCACCTAATTAAAGACTTTAACACACCTCAAGGCTTGGCTTTGAATTTCTAGGATGCCACAACCAACGCGATTAATCTCACCAAGAATCCAATTCTTCATTCAAGAGCAAAGCATATAGAGATTCAACATCACTTTATTAGAGTCCATATTCAAAATTGAGAAGTATTGATTCAATTCATTGACTCGAAGAATCAACTGGCGCACATATTTACAAAGCCACTGGAGAAAAGTCTATTTGAGTCTATTCGATCTAGACTTAATATCTTAAAGTCTAAAGAAGTTCAGACTCAAGGATAAAAGTCTGAATATGCTCAGACTTAGAAGATTAAGAATCACGACTGTAAGTTATTTCAATTTTAGAAGTTGATCGTTTGGATAAAAACTTGAAAAGGTACGTTTGTCTATTAATCTGTAATTGATTAATGTTATCTTTCCAAATTTTTGTAATTACAGCATTAATTTCTTTTCAAAAAAGAAGCTATCTTTTTAAAATGACAGTTATCTATTTTCAAAAATGCAGTTATTTTTTTTGAAAAGGCATTTTTCTATTTTTCCTTTTACGACGATCCGTATACCTTGTTTCGATTGCTTTATATATTGTCTTTCTTCTTCATTTTTACTCACAAACCCTAGAAGCACAGAACTTCACTTTCTTACTTTTTCACTCTAGTTTAATCCTTAAAGTTTTCATCTTTCTCGCGAATCGAGTTCGGAAACTCTCAAAGACTGTGAGAATGTCTTTCCAAAAAAAGTCTTCGAGGATCGCAAATCGGGGACCACAACGTATGCGTGAGGGACCTACGCACTTCAACTTGACCGAAGAAGAAGATTCTCCTCAGCACCAACAGCAATAGCCAAGACAACAATCTCAACTGCGCCAACAAGCAACACAAGATCCTCCTCTATAGCAAGAACAAGAAAAAGTTCTTGAGGACATTGAACCTGTAAGATCTCAAAAACCCCAATTTATCTACATATTGTATTCAAACTTGAAGAAGGGTGGTTCTGCTATGAACTTGATCGATGAATTCCTAAAAGCGCATGGTTACAGAAATGAAACTTTTTTTCTGAACACTATGGAAAGACTAGGTATTGTGCCTCAAGGATTGGCACAATGGTCTTTTGAAAATTTTCCTAGTGATCCGAGATTTGGTCAGCCAGAGGAGATGGACAACGATGAAAAAATGTTCTTTAATTTTCAGCCCATAATGGGCATTGTTGCGAAGGTTGGTGAAGACAGGACGGATTTATTTCGTTCCAAGGGTCACAAAAAGTGTTACATGAGTTTACTGAAAAGAGGGGTTATGCATCCCAAGAGTGTGGATTTTGATTTTCTTGACTCCTTGAAGATAAATTTGAGGGAAAAGTTTGGCTTGCTTCAACTCGAACGTTTTTGCATAGAGACAACCGTTGCTCATCCCGAACTGACTGCTTATTTTATTCGAATCTGTCATTCATAGATGCAAATAAATTTAGTTTTTCCGTGAGGGACAAAGAATTTATTGTTGATGTGGACACGTTGGCTGATTTAATTGGTGTGGAAAGAGGGAGATTCCAACCAATTGGTGTATCTCATGCCCCGGCTACCTTAACCATTGTCAATGACAGAATGGTCGAAGGCAAGATTTTTTATTCAAGAATGAATGCCTATAACATTCTTCTTCACAAGGTGGTGATAAATTGTATCAGGCCAAAGTCTACCTCAAAAACAGACGTCTCATTATGAAGCCAAGCTCATGTATGCCATCATCTTTGGCCGTAAGTTCTCTCTTCCCCACACAATTCTTATGCACGTGTATAGAACTGTGGAGAAAGACAAGGGACAACTTCCTACTTGGCTCTCATCTCAAAACTGTTTAAGCACTTCAAAATCAAACTTCCTGCACCTCTTTGTGCCAGAACCATAGATCCAATGGTTATTGGTCTGAAAATGGTTTCTAAGATGAGGTTGACGGAACTGGGTATGGAGCTGGAGCGACTTAAGGAAAAGTCCCTGTGAAGGCAAAGCAAGACTCTGCTGCAAAGAAATAGAAAGGCAAGGAGCCTATGTCAGCACCCGCAAAGAAGAAGAGATCTCTTATCTTAGAAGACGAAGAAGAAGATGATGATGATCTCACTATCTCAGCTCTTGCACTAAGGAATTTACAGAGTTTTGTAAGCCCTACAGAAGTCAGAGCATGAGAAGGAAAAGAGAGAAGAGAAGAAGGAAAGAAGGAAGGAAAAGAAGATGAAAGAGAAGATCAAGAAAGAAGATCCAGTGAAGAAGGAAGGAGTTGCATTGAACCAACATTGGCTGCATCTGATGATTCTGAGAAGACTAGGAGTGAGAAGTCTGGAGAAGAACATCACTACAGTGCCGAAGCATAAATTGAAGAAGCTCATATCTCTCCACCCAAAAGCACGAAGACAGGGGGAGATGCTAAAAATGGAGGTACTTCTTAACCCTTTTTTACAAGTGATGTTAGCAGATCTCCGCTAGACCCAGAAGAGATCTATGCCTCTCACTTTCCTGAAGTAGACTTTGAGGCATACACTCCTACTCATGGCGATCGAACCTCTGATGTTCCCCCTCATGTTCAAAATCCTGCACCTGATTTAGCTGGTCCTAGCTCTACTATAGATCACTCTGGAGATTTTCAGCGAGTGATGGAACTTCTTTTTAGAACTAAAGGGACAACAATATGCATTTGAGTTTGAAATGAAGCATATGATGACTGTCTTCAAGGCATCCACAGACTCTCTTCAAGAATAGATTCACTCTCTCAAGCAGTGTCGCGACCTAATTTTCGGGTGCACCACCTAAACTTAGGCTAATGGATTGCTAAGCCTAGACTTAGCTCGAGCTCTCCCAAGCCCATACCAATTCGCAACTTAGGGTTTAAATTCTTAGTATGCAAATGATTTTTATCATGGAGTCGCCACTAATCTATTTTTGGTGGGTCAATTAGAAACCCAAGTAAAGTAATGAGAGAATTACTTCACTCCTACGAACCAGAGATTATGGGTTCGGGGACTTGGTTACACTAAATTTCTCTAATGCTTTTTCGGTACCATTCTTTTTTATTTTCAAAAATGTTTTTTTTTTTTGCAGGTAGTTTTGGATTGATTTTGAATCTATTTACCTAACATGTGAGGTGATCATGCGGGTGCGCAATCCACCAATTTAACACCCAATGAAAGCAAATAAAAAATGCGGGGACTTACCTCGTAGCAACGAAAGCATCTGCATTGTTAGATCAGAATTCACATCAACAGACCTAGATATGATTTCTAATTAACACGCAATTTGTTTTTTTTGTTTTTGTTTTCAGTTATTTAATGAGAATCATGCTTTATGCAATGCATGCTACTAATTTAACATGATATGACATGGTAGCATAGCCTAAACTATATGACATGCACATGACATTTTTTTCTTTTTCTTAAAAAAAGCAATTTATCCTAGAAAATAAAACTAATTCATTCTAAGACATTTTGTTGTATTTTTCATGAAATTCGGATTTAAAAGCAATGTGAAAATTATCTATCTAAATTAAAATATCATCTAATTTGTATTAGGGATGAGGTTAAGCCAAATCCTAATTTAAACTAGAATGTTATCCTAACTTAGAAATCCCTAACAAAAATGCAATCTATCTAAAAAATTTATCTAAACTTATAATAAATTAAAAAACTATTATCTAGAGTTAAACTATATGAAATTTTACCCTAAAATGCAATGACATGCAAAGAATGCCATAATTATAATTTTTTTTTTTTTATGTTTTTGTATTAATTTCGAAATTAAAAAATGTCAAGTAATTAAACATGAAACCTAAGTTAAAAAACTAGCAACCTAAATTGATTGATTTAATTTTTTATGTTTTTTTTATAAAATTTCTACTCTAAATATGCAAACCGTAAAATAGGAAATAAACCTAATTCTAACCTACACTTTTTGGATTTTTTTTTTTTTATGAAAGTTAAATGAACTTAAACTGCACGACAACAAATTAGAGCAAGATTGATATCCAAATTGACGAACCATATCTCGCGCATGAGATTGGGTTGGCCAATTTTAAATAAATCGCAAATTGAATCTCGGGCGTGAGGTCGGATTGGCGATTTTCAAGCAATTACGAGTCGGATTTTGGGCGCGAAAATCGGACTGTCAATCACAAATTTCACAAGCTATTTCATGTCAAACATTCTCAATCTTATATTACGGAATGATTCTACTAAAAAGTAAAGTAAAATAAAATAAAATAAAAAAACAAAACAAAGTAGATAAAAAACTACCTAATTTGCTTTTCCTTTTTTTTTTTTTTTTTTTTGCTCCCACGCACGGCTTGGCAACCCAATTGATTGAGAGGGGCGACATCGGTCGGAGCTCCGGGGGGAAGACGCCGGCGAGGAGCTCCGGCAAGACCATAACGGGAGTCGCGTGTGGTTTGCTGGTGCAAGACCGATACAGAAGAGGAGGGGACACCGGGCAGCAAGGACCGGTGGAGCAGGGGCGCTCAGGCAGAGGGCTCGGGGCTGGCAAACGCAGCAGATCGGTGACGGTAGAAGCAAAGCAGGGCATCGGGGCTTACGCGCTGCAGTCGGGGCCGTGTGCGGGGAAGATTATAGCTGGTGGTGCTTCACACGGCTAGTCGTCACTGGTGCACCTGTAGGGAAGAAGCAGCAGCGCGCAGCTCAGACTAGGTGAAGACGGAGGAGGCGTGGCGATGGGTAGGGCGCAGTGACGGGTGCTACAGCTTGCGGGCGTCTGTGCGGTGGCGTGGCGTCAGGCGGGGGTGCAGACGCGGTGACGAGCGAGCAGGGGTGATGAGCGACAACGACAGGGACAATGGCGCGTCGTCGGAGGCACGGGCTGCGGCGTAGAGCGGGTGCTCGTGGCGTCGGAGTTCTTGCCGCGTCAATGGGCGGGAAGAGGAGCGGCAGCGGTTGGTTGCAGAGACGGGCGGAGATGAGCTGCGACCGGCGAGCGAAGGTGGTGCGGGTTGCTACAGGAGACGGATGAAGGTGCTGTGGTGGTGGGGCGACGAGCAGGCTGAGGGCTGCAACGGCGACGGTGTTCGGCTCCGACAACCACGAGACAGCAGCTGCGGTGGGGGAGTTGCAGGTGTCGCTCGAAGCTTCGAGCTGCAGGAGGCGGGTGAACGGAGGCACGGGACTGCTGCGGCAGCGGCGTTCGGAACTCGGCGAGAGCGGAAGGTAGCGGAGGGTTGCTGCAGCGTCTACGTCCTCAGATCACTGGAAGGATGGAGTCGGCGGTGGGTTGCTAAGTACGGGCATCAAACGGACGCTCGAAGCCCCCTAGGAAGAAGAGACCATGGGGAGAAGACAACCCATCTTTTTTTTATTTTTTCTCATGTTCTTTCTCTCTCTGTTGCCCTCTCGACTTCACCTTCTTTTGATTTTTCTCGACAGACTCTCTATTCATCTCTTTTTTTTTTAATCTCCTCCCCACGACTTCATTTTTCTTGTTTCTCTCTCGACGAGCGTCTCTCCCTTTTTAATTTCTTCCTTTCTCTCCACTCGTCTGTCCCCCACGAAAGAGAAAGCCTTCAAATCAATTTTTCCTCCAGCCTCCCCTCTGAACCGAGGATCCTTGCTTATTTATAGGCGTCCCACCACCTTTAGTGTGAATAGGTGAACATGAGGCAGCCATAATTTTTCCTTGCCGTTCACGTCAGTTCCTTTTTTTCAAATATGGTGGCCACCCATCTGCTCTCTAGGAAGGAAAGTATTATAAAAATGTTAGCCCATCTTTTGCAGGCGTTTGTAGAATTTTCACGTCCCCCATTCCATGCGTGCATGTGCATGCATTAATGAGGGGGGAGAAAATACACGTTCATGAATTCTTCTTTCTTCTTCATGCTTGGGGTTTCTTATACGGCTACTTGTCCCTCCCTTCTATAGGATTGCCGCAACTTTTGACTTTTCTTGTTTATTATTTGCTTCCTCCAGCAAATTTCTCGTTGCTTCTCCTGACAACCCACACTTGAGAGAGAACATATTATATAATATATCATGGGCTCATTTTGCTTCTCTGAGGATTCCTCTAGAATCCGCACATTCGCCAAATTTGTGCGTGCATTCGCATGCATTAATGAGGGAGAGACAACGGACGTGCAAGAACTTCCTTCCTCTTTTTTGACTTTCACTCTTTTGTCTGCTCAAACCAGTGGAGAGAGACCATCGCTTCTATCGCGAGCCCCTGCTTCTTGTTGCCTTTTGGTACCAATGCAAATGCAACTACATGAAATGCAATTTTACTAATTTTATTTTTTTTAATTTTAATTTTTTTTTCATGCAACTAATTACTAAATGATTAGGCAAAATTTAGGTGTCAACAAGCAGGAACAGGAAAAGGGAGCAGATATTTAGCTACTTAAGGAGTCTTTGCAGAAGCTTTAAGACATAGTCAAGTCAATGGAGGATTTCCAGCTCGTTCGCATCCCCAAGCAGCCCTAATTTAAAACAACTCTTTTCAATTGTTTTTGTCTCCACTTTTTGCTGATGACAAAAAGGGGGAGAAAGTGAAGATTTGAGCAGACTTGATTTGATTTGAATTTTGTTTGACTTTATTTTTGTTTGGTTGTGACTGGTTTAGACTGTGTGTTGATCGTTTAATGCTTATAGTATCTTAAGCATTGTTGGTATTTAGTATTCCTGTTAAAGATAGTTGTTTTTACAGGACTAACTCATTTCCTGTGGATGCAAATTCGATACTATCTTTATTCTAATCCATTTATCTTTTATGAAATATTCTTGTTTGCTTGAGTATTTTCTTGCAGGTCAAATATAGCCAAATCTACAAGAAAGTTTTGTCACCATCAAAAAGGAGAAGATTGTTGAAGAAAACTTTCTTAATTGTTTTGAAGCTGACAAAATGTTTCCATCAGTCTAGTCTGAAGACCGCCAGACTCAAGATTTAAAGTCTGCCCTCATTGACAGTCTCTAGACCGACAAAGAAATCTTATCCAGAATCGAGTATTTCTTTAAGGATTTGATTCGAGCGGCTAAAGAAGTTCTCACGGCTGGAGATAGCATCTGAAGATCTCGTATTCGTTTTGAATTTAATTCGGATAATTTGGATCCGTTGATTGGTGAAGTATACTTGGAAGATTCTACTTATGGAAACCTAGATCCTGATTGTATGGGCGAGCAGGATTGGTGGGCTATCATCACATTCCTTAAGTAACTCGAGATCTCCCTAATTGATTCTGTCCAACGGGTAGATTGGAAGAACTCTTTTGGAAGGTGCCAATGGATATGAAGGCATGGAGGAGTATATAAGGAAGATGCTCTAGTTATTTGAGTGTGTGCGTGATAGAAAAATTCCAAAGTCTGAAACTCTTTGTTCTTTACTGATTCAATTGTTGATCGAAAATTTGTACTCAAAAGAGAGTTTAGACATTTGTGAAACCTTGAGGAAGTGTAGCAGAGTCTCTACACTGTGGAATCAAGGACGTGATACTGTAAGAACTCTTTTGATTCATAGTAAAATCCAGCCGGTGGGCTATCAGTGCGGAAGATTGGACGTAGGCTTGGATTAAGCCGAACCACTACAAACCTTATGTTCTTATTCTCTTCCCTGAACTCATTTATTTTGTTCGTAGCTCTATTGAATTGTTAGAGTCTAATTTCCTCTTCAAAGTCTACTATTAGCCAGACTCAGGTTAAAAGTAAAGTTCTACACTGTATTTTGCAAAATTTGATTTTGCACCTATTCACCCCCCTCTAGGTGCACGTACTAGCACTTTCAAAACCGAGTTTTATACTAAAAATCAATAACTATCATCAAGCACTCAATTGCATATCATATTACATAGAAACCATCAAAATCACGCATAATGCCATCATATAGCCAAGAACACCGAAATCCCTTTTCAAAAATCCACTTGGCAACTCTTTTTTTTTTTCTTTAAAGCTTTCGGAAATAAATTCGTATGGGGTCACGTATTTGAAATCAATCCGTCAAACTTTGTACGCATCTAATTTGAAACCTCACGGTTTTATTGAACGCATAAAACTTGGCGTCCAAATCCGACGCCATATTTCTTTATTTCTTTGTCTAACCACCCTTTTTGGAAACCATTTAGAGTAACCCCCTTTTTTTCTTTAAAACTTTTGGAAAGAAATTCGTAGGTGCTTATGTACTCAAAATTAACTCGTCAAACTTTGCATGCACCTAGTTTAAAACCTTATTGTTTTGTTGAGCAAATGAGTTTTGGTGTCCGAACCCGACACCTCATTGTTTTTCTAATTAATTGCCCATAAAGCCAACTTTTGCAATAAAAATCAGAACCAACATAGAGCAACCAATCTCATAATATCACGCATAAGTTCTCAACATGCCAAACATCAACCAAATCACATAATATGCACTTCCAAGAAAGCAAGACACCAAGAACAACCATAAGACCACTACCGGCCCATACCAGCGGGTCCACTCGCACGTCTCCAAGATTAATTCCAGAAACATAATCAAACGAGTTCAGAAAATCCTCAAATTTAAATATGTTATAAAGGACCCTAAAATGAACACTTTTTATGCAGACACCTTGACTCAGATCTTCCTAGAATAAGAGCAGTAAATCACTCAAGTCGTTACCAAAACTGTGTCCGTGTCAAGAAATTATGTTTTCCAAAACCAGCTTGGTTTGAGGTCCAAAACTGGTCCATTTGCTCTGAAATTGGACTATGTTAAATTTCAAGATATGATGAAAAACTATTGTGAAGAAACTCTTTCAAAACTCGAAACCCTAAGAGTTGATAAAAATCCTTCAAATACCAAAAGGTCACTGGTTCCAGCACAAACCGAGGTTCTGATTTGCATGAAACGAAGCTGAAATCTTGTTCATTTAAATCCATAAAATCTTGAGTAAAATATATATAATAAATGAGGATGTTTAGAAAAAATTTCACGAAGGAAGCAACCTCAAAATCATAATACATTTTAACCCACGAAAATGGCAAACAACGAGTGTCCAGTAATTGCGATTAATTAAGCTAATCCAACTTAATTAACCTAACCATGGTTAACTAACCTAACCAAGGCTAGTTACCACTAATCTAGGATTAACTAAATTAATCCTCATTAGCACTAATCTAACCATGCTTAGCACTAATCTAAACACCCCTTAAGTGCAATTAACAACCTAATCAAGGATTAGGGAGTTAACTCACCAGATTAAGACGGCAGCGGGCTCACGGCCACGGTAATGCAACGGTGGCAAGAATCAGAGACTACCATGTCTCGAACGGAGGCCCAGCGGCGGAGGAAACGGCCTTGCAAGCTCTCGGCTAAAGAGAGCTGGGCTCGGCTTGGACTGAGCTTGTTGGGGCGAGCTGGTCGCGAAGGAGCTGGTGGTTGTTGGCTGTGGTGGTGGTGAGGTGGAACAGTGATGGTGGCTAGGTGGTGAGACGGTGGAGCTGTGGCTGCTGGTTGGTGCGGCTCGGCTGAGGTTTTGCTGCCAGAGTTGCGGCGGTGGAGGTGAGCTACTCGGTGAAGTTGGGCGTGAAGTTGGCTGTGGGGTGTGATGGGCGGTGGAGTGGGGCATGTGGCGGTGGATGGTGAGGATGCAACAAAGAAGATGATGCTGGTCGTTGGTTTGTGCAGCAGCGAAAAGGAAGAAGCCAGACGTTGAAGAAGAGAAATGGAATGAAGGGAAATCAAGGGGATGCAAAGATAGACGTGGGGAAGAATTTGAGGGAAAGGAGTAGAAGAAAGGTGGTCAGCAGCAAGGGGGAAAGGAAACGTGCGCATGAGGGATGGAGGGAGAGAGAAAGAAAGGGAAAAACAAATAAGTCAGATGCTCAACCAATAGAAAATCTAGGGAAATATCAAGCCCATCATCACCAACCCCTAAAGTCTTCATGCCCATAAAGTCTTGCGGCCACCCAATGAGAATTTAGTCCTAATTTCTCACAAACAAGCCAAAATAGGGTAGAAAAATCTCATTTCTTCAGCCCATTCGAATTTCCATTTCTTTTTCTTTTTGTCCGAAATCGATTTTTTCCGCAAAATTCCAGACTCGACAAAAATTCGTCAAAAGATGAGACGACGTCCTATAAATGAATCGTGACACACTCGAACGTCCGATTCCCAAAACCGAATTCAATTCCGTGGTTAAAATCAATTGAATGCGACTTTAGTACGGTCTAATCTATCGGGTAACTTTTAGGGATTTTAGCGTATTGGACCCATGGCCAATAATTTTCATTCCACGTTTGTGCATCTCTGAATCGTAGACAACCCTCGGTTGTCACATAATCGTGAGGTTTCAATTACGTGTTCCGAATATAATATCAATTGAAAATCAGTTTACTGTCGTTCGATGTGAATATCGCAATTGTGTGGAGCCACCCGCAATTTGACTACGCAATTCCATCGAATTGACTTATATCCGTTCGCTAATCGATTTATTACAGTGTCGTATTGACTCTTGTCGATTTTTGTGGTCGAGCGATTGATTTCTGATCGATTTTTGATCGATTTATAACTCATGAGTGATCAGTTCCGAGTAAATTAACCATAAGCGTGTCGACGAAACTACCATTTCATATATCCGAATCAAGGGTCAAATTTCAGGATGTCACAACCTTGGTGGGGGCTTGCCTCGCCAATGGACAGCAAGGTTGACCTCACCCATGTCCAGTGAGGCTAGGCTCGTCCAGCCATTGGTGAGGTGAGGGCTCACCTCGCCAAACATGGGCAAGGTCAAACTCACCATTCGCCGATGACCAGTCCTCTCCTTTGGTTGATCCCTAGAGAAAGGGAAGAAGGAGAGAGAAGAAAAAGAAAAAAGAGAAAAAAAATTCAAATATTTTTTTATTAAAAAATCATCCGCCGATGCCAACCGGCATCCACATCGATGATGACTAGTCAAATTTGGCTAGATGGAGTGAATGAGACTATTACAAAAGGTTTAGAATTGAATTGGCAAAAAAAATATTTATGACTAAATTAAAAATTTGCGATAGGTTTAGGATTTTTTTGGTAATTTTCCTGTTCACTCGTGTCACTTACTTCACAAGAAGAGAACACATGGCTCAACTATAAATTAAATGATACAAAGGAGATTAAAATCATACTTGAGTCACTCAAATAGGCTTAATGTTTTTTAACCTTCAACCACATCCAATAACGTACACAGTATTTAATTCCCATCTCTTTTCACAAAGGAGTTCACAAACCTCATCACAGGATTTATCAACTTCAAACACGAACTTGTTCTTTCATGGATGCACTTCACGATCAGCACTTGAACTCCTGAAAATTCTCCATGAATTCCATTGGAAGCCACCAAGCAGGGATCACAATCTGATCATCAACGGCATTGAAAAAATACCGCCTTCTTGGAGAGTATTTATCGTAAACTTTAAAATGGAAACTTTCTTGAGCTGTCTCCAACATTTGACTAGGAAATTGGGTTCTTTGCGCACCAACTTTACATGGTTTGATCAAAAGTCCAGGTTGGTCATGAACGCGTGACATGATTCTAATAAAGTATATCAAACGGCAAAATAGTATGTTAGATCATGTTGGAATATTAACAAGATGAGTTAAGCATATATGAAAGTGTTGTGACAATGCAATAGAAATTCAATACCTTTATATGGGGAGATTATGAAGAGGAAACTCAAATCTTAGATTGTTGATACATGCAGTCAGATCCACCTTCACTCAAAAGCTTAGGCTAATGAATTATGCACCAATTATGATATATCAACTACTCCAAATCATATCAATTTTCTAATGCAGGACTTTCTAACAAAATTTATATGTGCATCTTAACAGAAGGATTAGTGTAGAAAATATTTTTTAGAACCCAATGTATAGAACTTATGACAAATTTAACAATGTAAATCAAACCTCATCTTCCTACCAAACCCCCACAATCCTAAGGAAAAAGGTATGAAATCCAAAAAGTCTACTGAAAATCAGACTATTTACATGAAGTATACTAGGGGCGATCGGTTCTAACGTGAGTCGGTTCCCATCCTGAAATTGGACCAAGTATGGTCGGTTCCCAGGTTGTGAAACTAGAAATCGGTCCATCCGGTCCTGGAACAATACCAGACCAGACCGATTGGCCTCCGATCCCGAAACCATTTATTTCTTCTTTTTCTTTTTTGTTTGGTTTCTTCTATTCCCTAAAAGTAGGAGCTCCCTAATATTAAAAGAAAAAAATTACTAATTACAGCTTGCTTCAGAATATAAAAAAAAAAAAAAAAAATCATAGCTGGCCCGTCAATCCGATACTATTGGTCCGGTTTTTTATGTGGAAAGTAGCTTTTCAAACAAAACTAATAATAATAATATGAAACTAAACTATATCAGGAAATCAAAGGATAATAGAACCCCAAAAAAAAAAAATTGAATAATTCCCCATCGAAGATAGACCAAGCTGCATGTACACAATTTGGCTGGCAATGGGGATAAGTTTCCATTGGTCTTTGGAATTATTCTATTTTGTTTCTCTCCATGCCATTCGCAGCCCTTTACTATTACGTTGATTTTCCATTATTAAATAGACAGCTCTAAGATTGGGGACCGCGAATATAATAGTGGAATCCATCAGTGTAAAGAGCATGGGCCATCGATCAGAAAGAACAAAGAAGCTTCGCTTATCGAGCCATTATCACGTATTTACGAAGTCGCCATCCGCAGCACAGGGTGACATAGACTCCATTTATGATGAGTTCCGACCCCGGATTATCGCTAATTAGGTTAAATGTGGCCTGTAATTTAGGTGGGACTAAAGTTGAGAACTTGATAATATTGACATGTTATCAATAAATTGCTTATTGTACATCTTCTATGACTTGTAAACAATCTGTTCAAGAAGCTCGGAGTAAATTTAAAAAACTGAATCTTCAAAGATTGTTATATGACTGACCAGAAAACCCTAAAGCTTGTGTTTTCCCCTATTCATATACGCATCATCATCAGATACATTGTCAGTGCAAGTCTCTTTTGCTCGCAGAGAACCTGATGACACGGAGGCAGACTAACGGCGAGTTGGGCACAACTCTGGCAAGAGGTGCCGCGCTCGTCACTTAATAGCTAGCCACAGAAGACTTCATGACCTTCTGCTCCAGAGTGCACTTCATGGTGGCCTGCTGCCGCCGAAGAGCAGTAAGATGCGAGGACAGAAGCCCCTTTGGCTCATGAATCTTGTGGGCAAGCCAGCCCTAACATGAGTTCTGGAGCTTCTCTAGAGGAACAGGGCACAAAATACCCATGTCAGATTGTGTTGAAAAATGACACTATCCATACCCAAAGAAAAAGTAAAAATCAACCAAAAGGTCATAAACCTATTATATATGTGCCAATTCTACTGGAAATAATTGACTTGGCCATCTAAAGTGGCATGGCTGGTGTTGATGTGGACAATTTTTAAAATTTCTGAACTTTTTTTGAAATTTTTACAACTTTTTTGTTTTCCTTTTTCTTTGTCCTATTTTCTTTTCTTTTTCTTTTTTCCTTTCTTTTTCCTTCTTCCTCAGCCGCTTGGGCAACCAACCACAAACAAGGGCTAGCGAGGCTCGCCCTCGCCAGATTTGGAGAGGGCCGACCTGTGACACCCCGAACCTCCTTAGGGAGCCACAGGCACCTAATGCTACACCTAATTACATCTCTTAGAAGAAGCATCGAAGTTCATAGACCCTTTTTTTTTTTTTGAAAACGGTCCCAGTGCGACTCATTAGCGGAAGCAAAATTTAATTTCACCATCTCTCCCTCCAACAACCATGATACAATTGCAAACCACTAAACATCATAAGAAAAGATAGAGTCCAGACACTTTTATTTACATATTTTCATGATGGATTTTTCTTGGGTCGGTACATCAAAAGAAAGGCCAAGATTTTTAACTACACTCGGCCACAACCCCAAAAAGAAACACTCGACCCACTATGTCTATCGTGCAAGATCTTCCATCAACTAGTGTCGGCTAACATCCAAAAACGTTGCAGCTCCTACTTCTCACGCACGGGCCTTCACACCCATCCCGGTGCATCGGGCGGTGGTGGCGGCAACATCCCACGCATCACTCCGTCTCGACGAATATGGACGGATATAAACTCCTGAATGACAGGGCCCCCAGCCAGGCCCACGTCGTACATCACTAAGGCGCGCACATGAATAAAAGTCAGTCCAGGAATGGTGGGACAGTCGATCTCCACACACTCGACCTCTACATCTGAAGGAAGGCCGTAAAATGCGCCCCGCGTGACAGCAGGGAGTGGCATCCTACTAATCTGAAATGTTGGTCCCCGAAGGGGTAAGTACTACCACTCAGCAGGTAAAGGATCCAATAACCACTCAATGCATCATACAATACAATCGCAACATAATACATGTCATTCATACATCCAAGCCTACTTACCTTGAAGCCATGCATATACCATCATACATCCTCATCACAATCATATCACATACATGTCATCATGCCACAGGTGATCATCATTATATCGTATATGCGAGTCATCATGCCACAAGTGATCATCATCATAACATATATGCATGTCATCATGCCATAGGTGATCATCATCATATCATATATGCAAGTCATCATGCCATAGGTGATCATCATCATATCATATATGCATGATTCAATTTCCACTTTTAACTTTCAATTCGATCACCACATCACTCTTTCTCGGGATCATCAATTTCATCCCATACTTTACCACTCGCACCCCATCCTGGCATCGCGAGAAAAACCTCCAGCATTCAGCCATTTAAGGCCATCGAGCATTCGGCACCCCCACATTCCGGGCATGTCGCATCCCAACTGGCATCACGAGGCATCCCCTCGGGCAAAGACCTCTGAGGCTTCCGGCACCCAACCATTCCGGGCATCTCGAAATTCCCGAGGCCATCCGGCCATGTATCTCTATACATTCCGGGCATCCGGCACCCCCCATCCCGGGCATCCTGATACTCCCAGGGCATTATCAACCGCGTCAAACAGTTTCCTCATTTATCATTGTTCATGTTCACCAATTTAGGTCTCAACTCAGCATGGCACATGATGTAATGGCAAACAAAATCACTTCTATCCTTTGATTCATACATGCATCTCTAGTCATCATCATACATGCAGCAAAACACAATCATTTCATAACAGTAAAATTCATGGAATTCGTACAATTTAGAATAGTCCATTTATCATGCCTTTTTGAAGTTTATTAAATTGCAGCTTGTACCATTTTAGAAAATATTTTAAATTAAATATCCATATGATTCTCAAAAATCATGAAATCAAGGCAGTTGATAGACAAGACAATAGGGTAATGATTTCATGAAAAACACATGCCCAATAGGGTTCCACACAAAAGATATAATTCACACAAATACAGCATGCAATTTCGGATAGAAACAGAATGTGCAGTTTTTGAGATAATTCGATTAAAATACCCGAACGACCTCTGAAAATTATGATATTTTGGCAGGTTATAGTTAAGACAGTAAAGTAGATTTTTCATGAATACTTCTAGGCCATATTCGTTTTAGATAATTTCCTATAGTCGTCCGAAGCTTCTGGTTCTCACACCGAAACGTCCAGTGTAGTCATCTCCGAAATACCGCGTTTTTACCCACTTATTATTCTTCGTTTCATCTGAAATTTGGATATTTTTTACTTAAAGAGGTCCCCTACAACTTTCATTAAGGGATATAAGTCAAATATCCAAAGAAAGTCACCATATGCGTCCATTAAGTCTCGGGTGTCCAGTACCGCGTCTCCAGATTTACCGTCTTCAAGAGTAAGTCGATTCACTAGGCTAAACTTGCGAATTTCACTTCAAATTTGAGTATGTTAGTATTTAAGATGTTATATACAAGTTTCATGAAGAAGTCAAAGAGGTATTCTTGATAAAAATCCACATGCAACCACAAATCTACCAAAAGGTCAGCAAAACAGTTCCAGATCTACTGTCTTCGTAGGATGAGGGTTTGACCCATTAAATATCCACCATTTTGTACCAAATTTTAGTATGTTGTATTTTAAGATGTTGGCTACAACTTTTATGAAGGAATCAAAGTCAAAATCCAACTCGAAACATGCATGAAAGCTTTCACAAGATTCTGGTTCAGACAGTTCACACGAAAATAGCAAGCTATCTCAACAAACAAAACATACTAGCTCCGGTTTCTCACTCCTAACCACCCAAAATTCGACACCACTCCAAACACACATGCAAGACACACATGCAAGAGTAGGAAGTGGATCCCAACTTGCCTCTAAACTCAAGAGAACGACAGCACACGGCGGACGAACGGGCGGCGACGGGCGTACGAACAGGCGAGTGGCTCCTTCTCCTCCTCTCTCGGCCTCACTCTCTCTCGCGCAACTCCCTCTCTCTCTCTCGCAACTCTCTCTCTCCCTTTGGCTTGGACGGAAACCCCCAACCGGCTACTCTCTCTCTCTCTCTCTCCCCTTTTTGTTCCCCCAAATCTCCATCATTTGCAATCATCACTTGCCTCTCCACAAGCCAATGCATGCAAGCCTCTTTTGGCCACTTGGCATGCCACATGCAAGATGGGCTTGGGCTTGGATTGGAAGAAGTGGGCCGGCCACTCCTCTTGGGCCTCAATTGGGCCAGCCTCCCTTGTGGCCGACGACAGCCCCTTCGTGGGCTTCAATGGGCCGGCCATCTTGTGTAGCACCCCGAACCCTTCGGCAATCGCCACAAGCTCTGATGTTACACTTTATTACATTCTCCTATCTTGTACTTAGAACAAGCGTCGTTAATCACAGGCATATTTTTTTATAAAAAAAAAAAGCGGTCCCAGCGCGACTCATAGCGGAAGCAAATTAAACATCACCATCTATCCCCCTACCAATCCATGATACCAATACACACCAGCTAAACATCAGGATTTTATAAACAACTTCGAAACTTTGCTTACATACATATATAGCAAGATGGGATTCCCTTCGGGTCGGTACAAAACAAGAAAGGCTAGGACTCTGCCATATCCTGCCTAAAATCTCAAAAAGAAACGTCGACCCTTAACATCATACGAGCACAAAACCCCCCATCGAAAGTGTCGACTATCTACATCAAAAAGAGATCCAGCTCCTACTCATCGCGCGCAGGTCTCACACCCAACCCGGTGCATCAGGCGGTGGCGGCGGCAACATCTCTCGCATAGCTCCATCCCGACGAACGTGCACAGAAATGAACTCCTGAATGACAAGGCCCCCAGCTAGGCCTATGTCGTACATCACTAGACAACGTACTCGAATAAAAGTCAGTCCGGGAACAGAGGGACAATCTATCTCCGCACACTCGACCTCTACATCGGACGGTAGACCATAAAACACCCCCCGCGAGACGGCAGGAAGCGGCATACTGCTAATCTGAAATGTTATTCCCCAAAAGGGGTGAGTACAACCACTCAGCAAATAGGGAAATCCAATAACAACTCAATGCATCATGCATATCATCATACATTGCAGGCATTTCTTACCTTGAAGCCATGCGCATACTATCATGCATCATTATATTAATTCATGACATCATCATCATCATCATCATGCATATCATATCATGGGTGATCATCATATCACATCACATATCATCATCATCATCATCATCATCATCATCATCATGCATATCATATCATGGGTGATCATCATATCACATCACATATCATCATCATGCATATCATCATGCATATCATATCATGGGTGATCATCATATTACATCACATATCATCATCATCATGCATATCATGTCATGATTTAATTTTCAACTTTATCTTTAAATTTGATCACCACGTCACCCATTTCTCAATCATCAATTTCATCATCCCTTCGGGCAAAGACCTCCGACAGGGTTCCCAGCATTCCAGCCATCCCATGGCCACCGCTTCCGCCCCCACATTCCGGGCATCTCGCATCTCAACTAGCATCACGAGGCATTCCCTTCGGGCGAAACCTCCGACAGGGGCTTCCGGCCTTTACCCTTCTAGCCAGGCATCCCGCACCCAAATCCTGGCATCGCGAGGCATTCCCTTCGGGCAAAAACCTCCAACAGGGCTTCCGGCCCCCCACATTCCGGGCATCCTGAATCTCCCAGGGAATTCCGGCAATGCATCTCTGTACATTCTGGCCTCATCCTCCACCACAACCACTTACTCACTCATCATTATCCACATTTATCATTGCTTTAATCTCATTTAACATGGCATATGATTCACACATGCATCACAATTTATGGTCATACATACACCAATGTCTTATCATACATGCAACAATGCATATTTATTTATAAATAAATTCAATGGAATTTATGGCCAATAAAATAATCCATTTTATTTTATTATGATTATTTTATTATTATTTTTACTTATTTTTTTTATTATCATATTTATTTATTTCCATAAATAAATATTAAATTCAATATTTATGATTTTCCCAAAATCATAAAATTCAAACAATCATTAATCAAACCAATAGAATGACAATTGCATGCAAAATTCATGGCCAACTTGAATTTCACACAATTTCACATTTTCCACTAAATAGCACATAATATTCGGATAACAACCAGAATGCACAGTTTCTGAATAAATTCGATTAAAATATCCATATGGCCTCCAAAAATTACGAAATTTTACAGAGTGATAGCCAAGACATTTTCGCACAACTTTGATGAAGAACTCCAAGCCATATTCTTTTTATATTATTTTACATGACCTCACGAAGCTTCTGGAACCACTACCGCATCGTCCAGAATACACATCTCCGAAATATTAAGATTTCACCCATCTATTCTCTTTATTTTCCTCTGAAATTTTGATATGTTATGTATCAAGGTTTCCTTTACAAGTTTCATGAAGAGATCTAGGTCAAATAACCAAAATATAGTCACCATTTAAGTCCATGAAGTCTTGGGTGTCTCGGAATACATCACCAGAATCATCGTCTCCAAGATCTAGCCGACTTACTAGGCTATACTTGTTCATTTCACTTTAAATTTTATTATGTTGTATTTTAAGATGTTACCTACAACTTTCATGAAGACATCGAAGTCATATTTTTATCACAAACCAACACGAAACCAAGAATCCAATAAAAGGTCAGTGAAAACTTCACAGATCTGGGGTCTCCGTATAATAGGACTTTGACCCCTCATATCTCCATCATTTTCCATGAAATTTCAGTATGTTATACTAAAATATATTGGCTACAACTTTCATGAAGACACCGAAGCCAAAATAGGACTCCAAATACACATGCAAGCTCAAAAAGTTTCGGACTCACACAACCCGAACAAGAACAGTCACACGGCTTGAAAACAACCAACCCTTACCTCGGTTTTTCTCACAAATATCACCCAAAATCGAACATGCAAACCATATACACACATGCAAGAGAAGTTAAGGGACTCCACTTGCCTCTAAGATGAGCAAACGACGGCGTACGGACGGCGGGACACGGCGGCACACGGCGGCTCCTCCTCGGCTCCGCCTCCTTCCTCTCGGTCTCTCCCTCTCTCTCGCGATTTCTCTCTCTCTCTCACCCTCTCTCTCGGCCAAATGAAGAAAACCGGCCACCTTCTCTCTCTCCTCCCCTCTTATACTCCCTAATCCTCATGATTAGCAATCATGAGATTGCCTACAAACCCACCAATGCATGGCCTTCCTCTTTGCCACTTGTCTCATTGGATTTTCTTTTAAATTTGATTTGGGCTTGGGCTTGGGCCCATCCGGCCACTCCTCCTTGGGCTGGTCGACAGCCTCCTTGTGGGCTCTAATGGGCCGGCCAACTTGGTCCATTAGGGTTCCACTCTTGGGCTTAAAGCCCAATCAAATTTTAACCTCTTTTTCCCCTTTTTTTTTTTGAAATTCTTCTATAAATATTTTTGAATTCCAATTTTTCATCTCAGCCAAAGTCTTGGGATATTTTTGCTCATTGAAATTTAAATCATATGGCCAAGCATAAATTATTAATCTATTAAATTTAAATTTCCACAATCACAAGCACAAATCATCAAATTAAAAGACTAATGGCTAAACCATAAGCCATGGAAATTCTACCACCTAATTAAAGACTTTAACACACCTTATGGCTTGGCTTTGAATTTCTGGGATGCCACATCTTGGTCCATCAAAATCCACTCTTGGGCCTAAGGCCCAAACCTAAATAAATAAAAATCAAATTTCACCTTTTATTCTTTCTTTTATAGATTTTAAGTTTTAAATTCCACATGGCCAAAATCTTGTAACATTTTTTTTATAGGAATTTAGTCTATGAGGTTCATAGCCAAGAATAGATTATTCTCATTAACAAATAAATAAAAAGAATCATGAACACAAGCATATCTTACTTAGTCCTAAGAGAAAACTAATGGCTAAAGCATAAACCATAGGTAATTTCATTACCTAATTATGGGCTTTAATACACCTTAGAGCTTGTCTTGAATTTTTGGGATGCCACAATTCTCCCCTTCTTAAAGAATTTCGTCCTCGAAATTAGACACCACTTGTGCCTTCTTGAAACAAATAGGGGTACTTTTCCTTCATCTGATCTTCACTTTCCCATGTGGCTTCCTCCATATCATGATGTCGCCATAATACCTTAACCAGAGGGATCTTCTTAGTCCTAAGAATTTGTTCCTTTCGATCCAAAATCTGTACAGGCTCTTCGATGTACCTCACTTTCTCATCCACTTTGATGGCTTCATGATCGAGTATGTGACTAGGATCCGACTGGTACTTCCTCAACATCGATATATGAAACACATCATGCAAATTTTCCAACTTAGGAGGTAGCGCTAAGCGATAAGCTACATCCCCTATCCTTTCGAGTATTTCAAAAGGTCCAATAAATCTAGGGCTTAACTTACCCTTCATCCCAAATTGAGATACCCCTTTCATTGGAGATACTTTAAGGAATACATGGTCTCCCACGCTAAATTCCAAAGGCCTTCTACGCCTATCTGCGTAGTCTTTCTGCCTACTCTGAACTATTTTAAGTCTTTTCTTGATAATTTCAACAGCTTCAGTGGTAACTTGTACCAGTTCAGGTCCTGTCAATTTCCTTTCACCTACTTCATTTCAGCAGACAGGAGCCCTACATCTCCTTCCATATAATACTTCATAGGGAGCCATGCCTATACTTTTCTAGAAACTATTATTATAGGCAAACTCCACCAAATGCAATCTTTCATCCCAATTTCCTTTGAAATCAATTACACAAACCCTCAACATATCCTCTAATGTCTAGATTACTCTTTCTGTTTGTCCATCCATGTCTGGGATGAAAAGCAGTACTAAACTGAAGCTTAGTTCCTAATGCAATTTGAAGACTTCGCCAAAAGTTCGAAGTAAATCTCGAATCCTGATCTAAGGTAATAGTCACTGGAACACCATGTAGGCGTACTACTTGACCTACATATATATCCGCATACTTATCCATTGGGTAGTCCATGCGAATCGCTAGGAAATGAGCCGATTTAGTCAAACGGTCCACTATTACCCAGATAGAATCATGACCACTTGATGTCCTTGGCAATCCTTGCACAAAGTCCATTGTTATATGCTCCCATTTCCATTCTGGTATGTCTAATGGTCTCAAGAGCCCTGCGGGTTTGCGATGCTTCGCTTTTACTTGCTGGCACGTCAAACATTGAGAAACGTGCTTTGCTGTATCTATCTTCATACCATTCCACCAAAACTGCTGACGTAAATTCCTGTACATCTTTGTACTACCCGGATGAATACTATAATTACTCTTATGTGTCTCCGACAGAATTTCCTTCTTTAATTCTTCATTGTCGGGAACACAGAGTCGTCCTTGGCATCTCACCACTCCATCTTCAAAGACATGAAATTCCAGTCTTTTCCTAAAGACACAAAGATCTTTCACTTTCAAAATCTCTCGGGTCGATTCTTGCAAGATTTTAACTTTCTGAATAATCTCGGGTTCTATTCTTAGTGCACTAAGCATACCAAGAAGACAATCCATTTCCAATTTAAACTCGAGTCACTGCTATGACTTTAACAACCCCCATTCTCGCCATCCTTAAACTAGCCATTTCCATAGCCGACTTACGACTAAGAGCATCCGCTACCCTATTCGCTTTCCCTGGATGGTATCTTATCTCACAATCATAATCCTTTAACAACTCCATCCACCTCCTCTGTCTCATGTTCAACTCCTTTTGTGAGAACAGATATTTCAAGCTCTCATGATCCGTATAAATCTCAAACTTCTCCCCATACAAATAGTGTCTCCATATCTTCAAGGCAAACACTATAGCTGCTAGTTCTAAATCATGCGTTGGGTAATTCAGTTCATGGGGTTTCAATTGTTTAGATGCATAGGCTATGACCTTGCCATGTTGCATCAAAACACATCCCAGTCCTTTGTGAGATGCATCACTATATATTGTAAAACCATTAGGTCTAGTCGGTATAGTCAGGATTGGAGCTGAGGTCAATTTCCTTTTAAGCTCCTGGAAACTCCTTTCACATTCCCCATCCCATTCAAATTTCACATTATTTCGTGTCAACTTAGTTAAAGGACCTACCAATCGTGAAAACCCTTCAATAAACCTTCTATAATAACCAGCTAGTCCTAAGAAACTTCGTATTTCAGTAGGTGTTGTTGGTCTCGGCCAATTTACTACCATTTCAACTTTTGTCGGGTCTACTGCAATTCCTTTTCCTAACACCACATGCCCTAAAAATATTATCTGGTCCAAATTAACTCACACTTACTAAACTTGGCATACAACTTATGCTCTCTCAGGGTCTGCAAAACTATCCTTAAATGTTGTTCATGCTCTTTAGGCCCTCTTGAATATACCAGAATATCATCAATAAATACAATCACAAACTGGTCTAAATAAGGCTTAAATATCCTATTCATTAGATCCATAAATGCAGCCGGCGCATTAGTCAATCCAAATGGCATAACAAGGAACTCGTAGTGTCTATAACAAGTCCTAAACGCAGTCTTAGGAATGTCCTCTTTCTTAATTCTTAGCTGATGGTATCCCGACCTTAAGTCAATCTTAGAAAAGACCGAACTTCCCTGGAGTTGGTCAAACAGGTCATCAATTCTAGGCAAAGGATATTTATTTTTAATGGTCACCTAGTTCAGCTGCCTATAGTCAATGCACAAGCGCATCGATCCATCTTTCTTTTTCACAAACAAGACCGGTGCACCCCAAGATGAAGCACTTGGTCTAATGAATCCTTTGTCAAGCAACTCCTGTAGTTGCACTTTCAATTCCTTCAATTCGACTAAGGCCATCCTATATGGGGCTTTTGATATTGGTCCTGTTCTAGGCATTAATTCAATTTCAAATTCAACTTCCCGCTCTGGTGGTAATCCAGGCAATTCCTCTGGAAATACATCTTGAAATTCATTAACTACTCGAACTTCCTCAAGTTTAGGCTCCTCCCTTGCATAATCTTTAACTATGGCTAGGTATCATTGACATCCTTTGTCAAGTAACGCACACGCTTTTATTGCCAAAATAAGTGCTACAGGTAGATGGGTCTGACCTCCTAAAAATTCACAACTAGACTGATCAGGTAAAACGAATTGGACCACTCTTCTATAACAATCCATTCTGGCCCGATACTTACGAAGCCAGTCCATTCCTATAATAACATCAAAATCATACATGGCCATTACAACTAAGTCTATTTCCATATCCTTTCCTTCTATTGATATCTTACAATTTTCACACACTAGCGTAGACAATATCATATCCTTTAAAAGCGTGGAAACACAAAGAGGCGTCTCAAGAGGCATAACTTCTATTTTATTCAAACGTCTATATCTTTCAAACACAAATGAATGCGTTGCACCCGTATCAAACAATGCATATGCCTTTTCACCATTGATAAGGATCGTACCTGAGATAATATTTTTGGAAGCTTTCGCTTCCTCTTGGGTGACCACATACACCCTTCCTTGTGTTGGTGGCCTCTGAGGATTCCTTTGTAAGTTTGATCTAACAAAGACTCGATATCCCCTGTCGCACCGAGCCAACACTCACTTGCGACCTTTGTTGTGGGCAACTTCTCCTAAAATGGCCGACTTGTCCACAACCAAAACATTTTAGTCGTCCATTGCAAGGTCCTGGGCCATGTCGCCCATTACACCTTTGACAAACATCGGGTGATAGGGTGCTTTCCTATATTCGGACCATTTCTTGCTCCCCCAAAATTTCCAAAATTACTCTTCTTCTTCACATTCCGAGTCGACCTTGACCAGAATAGGGTCTTTTACGCCTTCTCACATCATTAAAGTTCGGCGGTTTCCTAAACTCTGACCGCTCTCTTAACAGTTCCTGCTCCACTAACTGTGCCCTTTCATAAATCTCATTATAATCTCTTATGTTCAAAGGCACCAGTTGTTTCCTAATATCGGTCCTCAACCCTTTCAAAAATCTCTTAGCCTTTTCTTCCTAATCCTCAATCAGCCTAGGAGCATATCTAGACAATTCAGAAAATCTAGCCTCATACTTGGTCCACTGTCAGCTCTTTTTGTTCTAGTTGAACAAATTCTGTAATTTTCCTGTCCTTAGCATAGTCAGAAAAATGCTTTCTATTGAAAGCTCTCACAAACTCCTCCCAGTTAACATCAATACCTGTTGGAAAAATTATGTCCTTCGAAGCTCTCTACCAAAACTTTGCATTTCCCTCCAGCTGGTACTCTGCCAAAGTTATTTTCTCAGCATTATTGTAGTCCAACAGCCGGAAAATTCGTTCCATCCCATCAATCCATTGTTCCGCCTCCTCAGGACTTCCCATTCCATTGAACTTAGGTGGCTTCAGCTTTCGAAATTGCTCCACCAGTCCTTGAGTACGGCGTTTTGCTCCCGGGTTGTTCTTTGCGCCGCCTTTCCATCAGATTTCCAATATTGGCCAATGCCTGCAGGATGTCTTCCATTCGGGGTTCAGCCCTAGCAACAGAGGCTTCAGCCCTTGATGGATGAGCACTTCCAGCTCACACCATGACTTTCCTGCAATTTCCAAGCATTACCTCAGGAATAATCTAAGACTCACTGCCTCCATTCAAAGCAACCATTACTACTACATAAGTAACATATACATGTTACTGATACCTAAAGGCAACTCAAAATAAACTACTAGGGATCTACAAGTGAATACTCATCACCCGTTATTCAATTATTCCGTTTTATATCCTATGGTGTGCATTGTCATCATGTTCCTCAATTTCCAAATGAGGTTCCTTATCACTCCACCTATAACCATTGCTCTGATACTAAAAAGGGGCGCTGTGACACCCCGAACCTCCTTAGGGAGCCACAGGCACCTAATGTTACACCTAATTACATCTCTTAGAAGAAGCATTGAAGTTCATAGACCCTTTTTTTTTTTGAAAACGGTCCCAGCGCGACTCATTAGTGGAAGCAAAATTTAATTTCACCATCTCTCCCTCCAACAACCATGATACAATTGCACACCACTAAACATCATAAGAAAAGATAGACCCAGACACTTTTATTTACATATTTTCATCATGGATTTTTCTTGGGTCGGTACATCAAAAGAAAGGTCAAGATTTTTAACTACACTCGGCCACAACCCCAAAAAGAAACACTCGACCCACTATGTCTATCGTGCAAGATCTTCCATCAACTAGTGTCGGCTAACATCCCAAAAAGTTGTAGCTCCTACTTCTCACGCACGGGCCCTCACACCCATCCCGGTGCATCAGGCGGTGGCGGTGGCGGTGGCAACATTCCACACATCACTCCGTCTCGATGAACGTGGACGGATATAAACTCCTGAATGACAGGGCCCCCAGCCAGGCCCACGTCGTACATCACTAAGGCGCGCACTCGAATAAAAGTCAGTCCAGGAATGGTGGGACAATTGTATAATTTCAAGCAGAATTTTAGGCCAGATTCATTTTAGATAATTTCCTATTGTCGTCCGAAGCTTCTGGTTCTCACACCGAAACGTCCAGTGTAGTCATCTCCGAAATACCGAGTTTTTACCCACTTATTCTTCTTCGTTTCCTCTGAAATTTGGATATGTTTTACTTCAAGAGGTCCCCTACAACTTTCATTAAGGGATCTAAGTAAAATTTCCAAATAACAGTCACCATATGGGTCCATGAAGTCTCGGGTGTCCAGTACCGCGTCTCCAGATTTACCGTCTTCAAGAGTAAGTCGATTCACTAGGCTACACTTGCTCATTTCACTTCAAATTTGAGTATGTTATTATTTAAGATGTTCTCTACAAGTTTCATGAAGAAGTCGAAGAGAGATTCTTGATAAAAATCCACATGCAACCACAAATCTACCAAAAGGTCAGCAAAACAGTTCCAGAATGCATCCATTTGTCTCATACACTATGGGGATGGTGGGAAGAGATATATTTTACATCCTAAAGGGCCTATAATTGGAGATATCATTGTTTCTACTACAGATAAAAATGGGAAATGCCCTACCTTTGAGCGCCATTTTGTACCAAATTTTAGTATGTTGTAGTTTAAGATGTTGGCTACAACTTTCATGAAGGAATCAAAGTCAAAATCCAACTCGAAACATGCATGCAAGCCTTCACAAGATTCTGGTTCAGACGGTTCACACGAAAACAGCAAGCTATCTCAACAAACAAAACATACTAGCTCCGGTTTCTCACTCCTAACCACCCAAAATTCGACACCACTCCAAACACACATGCAAGACACACATGCAAGAGTAGGAAGTGGATCCCAACTTGCCTCTAAACTCAAGAGAACGACGGCACACGGCGGACGAACGGGCGGCGATAGGCGGACGAACGGGCGGCGACGGGCGTACGAACGGGCGAGTGGCTCCTTCTCCTCCTCTCTCGGCCTCACTCTCTCTCTCTCGCAACTCCCTCTCTCTCTCGCAACTCTCTCTCTCCCTTTGGCTTGGACGGAAACCCCCAACCGGCTACTCTCTCTCTCTCTCTCTCCCCTTTTTGTTCCCCCAAATCTCCATCATTTGCAATCATCACTTGCCTCTCCACAAGCCAATGCATGCAAGCCTCTTTTGGCCACTTGGCATGCCACATGCAAGATGGGCTTGGGCTTGGATTGGAAGAAGTGGGCCGGCCACTCCTCTTGGGCCTCAATTGGGCCGGCCTCCCTTGTGGCCGACGACAGCCCCTTCATGGGCTTCAATGGGTCGGCCATCTTGGCCCATCAAAATCCACTCTTGGGCCTAAGGCCCAAACCTAAATAAAAAAAAAAAATCAAATTTCACCTTTTATTCTTTCTTTTATAGATTTTAAATTTTAAATTCCACATGGCCAAAATCTTGTAACATTTTATTTATAGGAATTTAGTCTATGAGGTTCATAGCCAAGAATAGATTATTCTCATTAACAAATAAATAAAAAATACACCTTAGAGCTTGTCTTGAATTTTTGGGATGCCACACGACCTCACTTGGCTCGCCCTCATATGGACCGGCAATCAGCGAAGGAAGAAGTGAAAAGAAAAGGAAAGAATTTTTTTTTTTAAATAATTGAAAATTTTAAACTTCAAAAATTGTTCTTGTTAGCATCGTCCATGTGACATAGGACGACATGCTTCCACATTAGCGATTTTCAGACAAAATTGGCTAGATGGATCACATTGGGAAATTGTCAATAGGTTTAGGACTAAATTAGTCAAATTAAAATATTTCAAGTAGAATTGGCATGCAAATGCAATAGATTTTGGATTTTTTTGTAATTATTTCAGAAAAAAAAAGTTATTTAAAAGAAATCAACTCAAAACAGATAACATGGGAAATTAGCCACACCCATCAATTAGAGACAGAGACAGAGAGAGAAGAGGGGGTTGTTTCACGTTCCTGGGGACCCTAATGGAATGAATAGGTTTGTCTTTTGGATGGGAACAAGTCGAGAGAGAGAGAGAGAGAGCAAGTAGTCCTATCTGATACTGATAGCTGCTGCCCACTAGTTACCACTTAACCCCACATGTTCGGTTCATCATGTACCAAGGAAAAATATAACTTTCTTTTCTTTGTTTGGTACCTTATCTATTTTCTCTTTCTTTCGTTCATGGCTCTTGTAATGATGTTGGATTTCAATTTCCATACCTAATGTGGTTTTCTTGCTTCGCCGTTTCAGTGTCGAAATTGGTTCTCTCGAGAATGGCGAGTCCAAAGTCAAGGATGAAATAAGTTTCGTTTTTTTGTTCAAACATCAAAAGATTTCACTAAGTGTCACCAAGTGTCAAACTGATGTTAGATAAATAAAAGTACACTTTTTTTTTTCAGATAATTTGTTGGTAACTTATTGCTTTTATGAAATTTAATTATTTTTATAGTTCGCAATGAGACTGACTGGTGATCAATTACTATTGAAGATTGTGGAATTAGTTGTTTTTGGCCATAAGCTCGTAAAAGTAATTTATCATGTTCTTGATACCATGTAGATGAGGTGCAAATCTCTCTCTAAGGCCGGAAGAAGAAGACATTCTTCAATTTGTTTGTATTATGTCTAGCTGGATTGAGTGAAATTCGTGAACATAATGAGTGAACTAAACAAATTTGAAATTGTTATGATTTTGAAAATGTTTCAGATGGGTTTAACATCAATTGGAAATTTTCTCTCCTTTTGTTCTTTTAGGTTCTATACTTGAAAATTATGACATATAATATTCTTTGGACTTGTACGAGTTTTATTTCCCCCCAACAAATATAAACGGAAGTGCTTTTAGTGAATACATAAACTTGGTGCATCATATTTTTCTAGCATCATAAATTTTATTATTAAGATAATGTAACATTTTTCCGGATATATGTCTCTGCCAATTCCTTATATTGACTAACATGGCAATTTGCTTTGAGATATCAACCAGCATTATAGGGAAATTTATTGATAGACGTAATTGATCAATACATTCGGTGCCATGCAAACTTCTATAGATGGCAACTACAATTATGAACTTTCTTTTTAATTGTTGTCCAATCATTCATACAATATGACTTGAATTTGCCCCACAACAATATTTGGGAGAATTCTTGTCAATGAATTTGTCACAATGATTAAATTCAAATCTTGCTAGCAAGGAGCGATCGAATTTTCATAATGATTGGTGCAGAATTTTTAGAGCAGGTGCATATCTTTTTGGGCAATGGAAAAGAAACTCACTTTTTCATAATAACTTTGCTTTCCTTTCAAATTCAATACAAGTAATTCAATCATACACAAAGGAATCATTAAAGCTTCGACTATAAATAGCTCAACGTTACGTGGACCATGCATTTCTCTGATTTTGGTAAGATGGGATACTCCACCTACTGAGTGGATTAAATTGAATATTGATGGGGCATCTAAAGGCAAATTGTAGCTTGTTGGTACAAGGGGTTTATTTAGAAACAAATGAGGAGACTAATTTGGTGGTTTTGCCGCATTCTCAGATCGGCACAAGCAAAACTTTGGGTTCTATGGTTGGGACTCAGCTTTGCAAAACAACTCGGCTTTAATAAGATCGTCATTGAGATTGACTCCAAAGTCATCATTGATCTTGTTAGTCCAAAATTTATAATTGATAATGCTAACCCTACTTTGCTTAAAGATATCAAATAACTGTTGTGCTTTTACTTTTGAGTTTAAAGTGCAACATAACTTTTTAAAAAGAAATTGCTCTATTGACTGGCTGTTAATTTTGGAATTGATATGTGTTTGGATAGTAGTTTCTTTTAATTGCTTCTACATAGTCACTTCATATTATATTGTGTGATAGAATAGGGATAATAAATTTATGACATTAATTTTCTATATTTGACTTTAGCCTTTTATCATACCCAAAAGAAATTGAAATCAAAAACCCATTGGAAATGCTTCACTGGTGTCTTTAATAGTTGTTAGAGAGAGAGAAATGAACAGCCAGAAGTCCCTCTCATCTGTCATTGTGTAATTTGATTGCTTGATCATGATTATGTGTTATCGTAACTCAAACTTAACAAATCGCAACTTGGGAACATTATCAAGGAAGAGAGCTGGCCACTTAAAAATAATTCCATATGATCGGCTTACCAGGGCTTCGGCTCATGACTCAGTCAGCCCATGATATTAAGGGCGAATTTCCTAAGCTTAGGATGTACCTATTAGAAGGACCAAAGGCGATCTTCGTTGTTGTTAAGAGAAGCATAAAAAGGACACTTTTCGGAGCAACTCCTCAAACCAAGTAAGCACATTGTGTGCAATTCAAGAATGATGTTAATTGCAGTTTAGGGTAACTTGGTTTAGAGTTGGACATGACAAACCGAATTGTGCAACTAGATTAGTCCCCATTATTCACTCAAACTGCATAGAAAGTTACCCTTTGTTTTTGTCTTGCAAGGCTGTTTACATGAAATCAATTTTTGGTTATTATCGACATGTGATAAACTTAATCAATGAGAGTAGAGTTTGATCATTTATGAATAGAATAGTCGGCAACGTGTGAATCTATAGCTTGAAGGAATCGGCTAAAAGTTTACTCAACAATTTCGAATGCAACCGTCAAAGAAGTAACCGTCAATGCAATGGAATAAAACAAACTTCAAGATGGTAGAGTCAATGAATCCATCAAGATAGTGGAGTCGATAAAACTGGTCAAGGAAGTTGAGTCAATGTAACCATTCAAAAATTGTTTGTAACCATTGTTGGAAACTATCGATTTGGCTTCAAAGATTTGCACCTCAGCACACAAAAAAACACGTCACCTTTCAGTTTGTGCATTGTAGTTATAATTTATAGATTTGTATCATTGATTAAATTCCAGCGTGGATAAATCCATTGGAAGTTCTAAAAAAATTTATAAAAATGCAATTGAGTCATAAAAATTACAAAAAATATGATCAAGTCATTTTATTAACTCCATCTAACTTGGTTAGTGGAGAATGCTGACATGCCTTTTTTTTAATTATTTTCTCTCTCCTACATGGTAGTGACATTGCTAAAACGATGTAGTTTTGATTAAAATTTAATTTTTTAGTAGCAATTTTTTTAAGTCACATTAAAAAAAATAAGTTTACTTAAAAAAAAAAAAAGGGTAAGCCTAGGTGATTACCTTCCATCCACTTTTTTTCTTTTTTAAAAATTTAATTTATTTCTTAATCTAATTTAAAAATTATTTAGATTAAAAAATCCAAATAATTTATTTCTTAATCTAATTTAAATATTTATTAGATTAAAAATTATATTTGGATCAAAAACACATTGCTTTAGCCTCATCTTTCATGTTTTAGCCATTGACCATTTTATAAATATTATTAAAATTTATATACTTTTAGAAATATATATGAATTTTTAATGATTTTTTATATTTTCTTTCTTTTGTTTCCTTTTTCTTTGTTTCCTTTTCCTTTATTTCTTCCAAACTTGACGAGGGCCGCTAGCCAACCCTTGTTGGTCACAAGCAAGGGCTAGCTGATCCTCACCAATCGTGAAGCCCTCACTTGTGATCGACGAAGTTCAATGAGCCCCGTTGAATTTGGTAGAAAAAAAGGGAAAGAAATAAACAAAAATAAAAAATTATAAAAAATGTTTATGTCAGTGCTGGTTGCCCTCACGTCAAAGATTTTCTATTAAAATTTACTAGATTAACTTAATTGGCAAAAAGTGAAAAGGTTTAGAGCTCGAATTTGTAAAATTGAAAGGCTTATGATTAAATTGGACAAAATGCAATAGGTTTAGGACTTTTTAAATAACTTTTTCCTGATACAACATAGAACTTTTCACATTTAGGATTTGTTTGATTGAACGAAAACTGTTTCGAGAAATTGTTTTTCGACTTTTCGATATTTGAATGATAAAAACTAATCGATTTCGCAAACGTTTTCTTTGGGCTTGAAAGAACAAGCTCATATTGAGGGAAAACAATTTCTCCGTCTAGCAAAAAAAGAAATCATTTTCCTTAAACTCCAAATAAATGAAAACTAATCATTTTCTTTGAAAATATTTTCCTTTATTATTTCTCTTCGGATTTCCTTATGTTGACCAAAACGGCATTATACTTTGAGATATCAACTAGAATTTCAAAGAAAGCAGTTGTTGGACGTAATTGATCAATACATCATATCAATCAGTGGTGCCTAACCTCTTTATGATGGCAACTACAATTCCTACCGGACATGAATCTTTTGTCCCTCTCACAAATTCCTTTAATGTTTGGATAAATCTCAATCATTGATTTATAAAAATGAAGATTTTATATATGATTGAGATTTGTGGAGATACCAAGTAAACCATGGTATGGGATAGAAGATCCTCATCCTGACATTGAATATCTTCCGCACATTTTATTGTCCTCAATTATGACCTTTTTTGCTTTTAAAATCAACAGCAGACACTCATTTGGGCAGGCCTCATCAAATGCGTCTTTTAGCAGTACAGCAAAGAGAGAGAGACCAGCGACTAGCCTAGGCAAAGAGATATTTATTATAAGTTGTAAAATTTTTCCGTTCTCCACATTGATACCACGATACTCTTAACGTCAAATTTGCCCTGATAACTTTAACGATCTAGTCCTAGAAGTCCGCAGGGAGTGAAAATTGCCGTTTCCGAATATTTGCTTTTAAGGATGATCAAAATGGTCCTACTACAATGTGCCACGAGCGCTTTCTGAGTGCGCCGTCGATAACAATCTTTCTCTATTATCTGAAATACATGTAATAAATATCATGATCACAAGGAAGCCAAGACCCTGGTCCACCCACACCAAAACGAAGGACACTTTCTTGTAGCAACTTCTAAAACAAACTTGAGTACATTAAGCGAACTTGAAGGATGCTGTTAGACACAGTTAGAAGCCACTTGTGTTAAAGTTAGACGTACCGAACCATTGCAACTAGATTAGTCACTATCATTCACCGAAAGTTGCACTTTGCTTTAGTCTTGCCAATATAGCCATTTAAAAAGCAGGGCTATTATTTTGCTTGAGTTTCACTTTCCATCACATGCGAATTTTTTACATTGAGGATGAGGGGTCCCATGACTTTGCATACTAATGGTAACTTCATCAGGAAGTTGTCTTCTTTAAAAAGAAAATTACAAAATTCATCTTCAACTTTACTTCCCATGGTATATAATTGCCTAAGAGACTTGCTCGGACCCACAAACCCCGCCAATTAGGCCTTTCTCACCCAAAAAGTTAGCTCATAGGGTGAGACTTTCCCTCACACTTATAAACCAACCACTAGTTCATTTTACAGTCAATGTGAGACAACCTCAACACACATCTCTCCTCCCCACCACATGCACCACCGTTGTTCCTTTGGAGGCCATCGCCCACCTCATATTTGAGGCAGGCGATGGTCACCGTACCAACTTAAGATTAGGTAAAGGTTGTGGTCACCATGGTGAAGCTTTGCTATAGAGCTTGCACATCTGGCGAGCTTGCAATAGAGGTTTACAACCAGCCGCAACCCTCAGGAACTCATTGTCCCAAAGCCACGAACAATCTCACCACAAATAAAGAAGGGATGAGAGAGAGGTGTAGGCAAAAGGCAAGGGGGAGGGTGACATCATTGGCGTCCGCATCAGACTGGGTGGGGTTGACCCAAGGGTGGCTCTTGACCGTTGATGGGATAATTATAAAAAAAGTTCTAAACTTATTATACGGATGTCAATTCAGTCATAAATCTTTTAATTTGGCCAATTTAGTCCAAATACCAATATCATCAAGCCAAATGACAAAGTCTCAATCATCTTTGTTTCATTTCATTCTGTGAAGATCATTCAACAGTGCACTCAAGCAGCTCTTTCATTGAATGAATCGCCATAGAGGCAAGCAAGAGACATGAATATGTGTTGAATGAGAGGATGAGAGGAGAAACAGAGAGGACTCGATCTTATTGAAATGAAGATCAGCCAGCAACAAGTCATGCGTTGAACATACTTGACCACATATACCCCCATACTAGACCACCAACCTTATCAATCTCTCTATACCCACAGCGATAAAAGACCCCAAGAAAGCCCTGAAAAGTTGACTTATGTATCTTTCGCAAAGTTACCATATTAGCAATTGACATGAGAAATTTTGAACTGATCACATGACGGTGCATCCGGCGGCATTTTCTTCACTTAAGTAATCACATCGGCTCACGTAGTAACCTCTATTCCCACCCGGACACTCACAAGCCAGACTTCCACACCCCTCATCGCACATCACTGGCCTCCCTTGCCAAGGATAGAAACCTCTATTCCCGCCTTGACACTCACCGGTCGGTCTTCCACATCCATCATCGCACAACACTGGCCTCCCCTGCCAATGATAGGAACCTTTATTCCCACCTTGACACTCATCAGCTGGTCTCCCACATCCATCAAAGCACATCACTGGCCTCCTCCGCCCACAATAGCATGGTCTCCCACCATACCCTCCATAACCTGGTGGACAACAACAAACACCCACCATTGGAGACACCGGCACCATCGAAGATACTGGCATTGGTGGGTAGCCTGCCACCGGAATTGGCACCTTCTGGGGCAGCGGTTCGGGCACCTCCTGTAGAGGCTTCAGTGGAGCAGGTGGCTTGTGCTTTTCTTCTTTTCTTTGGGTCTTTGTTTTATCCTTAGGTTTATCTGGCTGCCCAACGTCCCTGACTTCGGTAACCTTCGGGGTTCCCGGCGGTTTCTCGGGCTTCTTCTCAGGCTCCTTGGGCTTGTCGAGTAGGATCTCAACGCCCTGCACCGTCTCACCACCCTTGCGAATGATCATCTGCCGGATCTTCTCTGGGCTGCAGCACACGACGGTGATCAACACCATGTTCTGCTTTTCATTGTATATCTGGTCTCGGATTTCTTTTGTTCACAAATGAATTCATAACAAACTCAGTCAAATTAATTAACACCAATGCAATAGTAATTACAAACCAAGAAATGATAACAATTTGAAACTAAAAAGAGGGGAAGCCAAAAAAAAAAAAAAAAAAAAAAACAGTGAGAGAGAGAGAGAGAGAGAGAGAGAGAGAGAGACTCACGGGGAAATTTACATAGAACTTTCTTGATCTTCTTGTAGCAGCGCCAGCACTCCAAATTCACCTTTATCACCATCCTGGTCACCTGCAACAAACCGGGAAAATGCAAAAATCAATTAAGCCATGTGTATCAAATGAATGAGAAGAACAATTCGAGGTTTTCCTTCTCCTAATCGTTTGCAGACAAAGTATCACGCGTAAGATGCAAAACAGAGAAATGAACAGGATGGACCCAACAAAATAATGACCCAAATGGAGAGATAGTTGTTCTGAAGAATCGCAATCATAAAATGATAAGAAAACGACACAGAAAAGAAAAGGCAGGTATCAAGAGAGATGAGTTAAGAGGAAATAGAAAGAGGATTGACCTTCTCTGCCATAGCAGCGGGAGAGACAAGGTCGGGAGAGCTCGAAAACGAGGTATGCGACTGCGAAGTGGTGAAGGAAGGGGCGAGTGATGATGATTGGGTGTCGATGATAGAGGAATATGAATGATATAGAATGGGAACAGACTGGTTAAGAAAGAGAACGGTCCCTATAAATTTAATAGCTTCATCTGCTTCCTTCTTATGTTTTCGAGAAAATTCTGTATATGACTTGGAGTCACAGGACGAACGGTGCCAACCAAGAAATGTACGGCAAACCCGTATTTTAGCGAGACTAAGAACAGGGAATTTGACCGTACGTATGTTAGTTCTCATGTCGCTGTCACGTGGTCGTGACGCCCATGGTATTATATCACCCCCACTGCTGGTGGTGCTTGCTGTTTGCGGGAATGATTGGGTTATGGACAGATACCGCACCTGTTTTACCTTCCATCCTCAAAAGAATTCCATCGGCAGAACAGGAACAGCCCTAGGGCGATGGCTACAATCTCATCACTTTGCTTTCTGCAGTTGAATTTCCACTGCGCGCGTTCAGTTTTGTTCCTTAAAACTTTCGTTTTGCCCGTGCGATTTCGGTCCTTTGATTGTTGTTCTTGCATCGAATTTGGTTTCGACAATTCACTGCGCATGAACTTGGATTCGAGGGAATTGGTAGGTGGCTGTGCTGGGGTGAACTGAACTGTTTTATACGCTTTAATGCTAAACTCAATACATGGAACTAAAATTGTATGGACTGATCACCTAATATGTCGAGCATCGAACACAATAACAAATAAAACAAGTAGTTAAACGGGGCACTAGATTTATGCGGTTCGATCAATGTGGCCTACTCTAACAGACTAGAGATTGAGTGGTACAACAAAGAGTACTAGCTTTAAACTTTGAAAAGAAAAGAAAAAACCTTAATGGTTGTCTTTAACATGGGATAGGTAATAGACTGTGTTCTCCAAACCCACGTTACATGGTTTCATGTGAAGTCCAAATTGGACTTTAAACCCGTGACATAATTTAACTAAAGTATATCCAAATCCCAAAAAATTACGTAAGACCTTCCTCATATGGCAAATCGATCTCCACAAAAAGCAAATCATGAGATTAAAGAACTGTGGGAAGAAACAAGAAATGATTCTGCATCGACAATAGACCAAATTACACATGCACAATTTGGTTGGAAATGTCTGTTAGATTTTGAAAAATGATTGGGGACCGCCAATGTAGTAGTGGGATTCATCTCTGTAAAGAGGAAGTAGCCATTGATTAAAAAGAACAAGAAGCTTAGTTTATCAAGTCACTCATTTAATTGAGAACTCGCTATCCACAGTGCAAGTAAGATTAGATTAAATCTATTGCCTGAACAAAAACTTAGAACCACAACTCAGCCATTTTACCACCAAGGCATCTTGAAAGTGAATTGTGTTCCATGAATATGAGATCTATTTAATGTGATGTATGGAATATATGACAAAGGCGGAGTTCTATGATGGGTATGGACCAGCTTATAAATTAGTTTACACAAAAGTTTGAGAACTTGAGAAAACCATGGATATCATTAGGCAATTCTTTCTTCTTCTAATTTAAGATACTAGGCTTATAGATATCACCTCCATATATAATTTGTGGTGGGTCTTTCAGCTTGCGAGTGCGTGGCTGCTGATTTTATCTTAATGCCGCAAAAGGATCGTGCACATGGGAATGTTCCCCTCATTAAATACTAGTGTTGAGCTCGTGCTAGAGGGGTGTGCAAAAGCAAATAAGTATGGAAGGTTAAAAAATAGATTGAGAATTATCTAAAAAAGAAAAATGCTCGCACTATTTTCACCTCCTTTTCAGCTCCTGACACACATTTTCATGTTGAATTGATTATATTATCCCTTGAATGTCCCACTCTTGACTTAAGATTAATTTTTGCTCTTTCTCTTCTTGTTCTTTTGTTTCAATTTTGCTAAAAGACAAAACTATCCCATCCCTTTCAAATAACTTTTTTTTTCACTCTAGTCGGTTCTCCCACAACCATTACATTCAATGTTTCCTTCATGTTTGTTTTCTTCTAAACTTTTTCTCCATTTTTGTAATATGAGCAAGCACTAATCATATATCGTATTAAGGAAATGTTAGTTCCATCTACAAGTTGTTTACTTTATTTCCCTAGATTATCCTCACGATCATGAATTTTTCAACTTCGATATTGTGGTTGATGTATGCATTATACATAATTTACTCATTTTTCATTAAATTATTTTTGTCGTGCCGTCACTATAAAAAAAAATTTATTTTTTGCTTAAATGTATTTTTTGATGATGAAACTATGAATGGAGAAAAATAATTAATCATGTCAACAAGTTCATTTGAAAGTTTACTAGGTAATTTAACACAGGAGGATCCTTTGAGCAATCTGCGGATGCATTTTCTTGCTCAAGGTTATATTGTCTCTATAAAAAGGTCAGAGAGACAAATATGTTCTTCTTGGTTGTGATAAGGGAGGTAATTGTGATCGACATAATATTTCTATTAAATGTCAAAGAAGAAAGATCAGATCTCATTTGATTGACCATCCTTTTAAAGTATGTTGTTATAAATAGAAGAAGAAATTAGGATCACTCAAAATATTTGATGCACCACACAATAAATGATTAAAAATTTGACTATTGCATTCACTGAATAAAATGAAAATTGAGTAGTTAAATCACACGGATTACAACATAATGACACATACTAAAGTCATAATTAAAAACAATGCGTACTAAATCCTAGTAAAAATAAGAAATATACAACTCATTAACCCAATAATTAGTTTTTTTGGGTTAAATAATTAGTTAGCTATCTACCACGTAATTTTTTTTTTTTTGAAAAGAGGTACACAAATTTTCTTTCAAATGGAGAAAGCAAAGGAAAAAAAAACCAAAAAAGAAGAAAAGAAATAAAGAATTAATCTTAAGTCAAGAACAAGCCCCATATTTAACGTTAGCAAATGTTGTTTGAGAGGAGTATGGGTAGTTTCATTTTTAGTAAAATTGAAAAAAAAAAAAAAAAAAAGAAGGAAAAAAATGCAAGAAATAATCTTAAGTCAAGAGTGGGATTTGTGTCATGCCCCGGACTCCCTAGCCACAAGAACACAACCAACTAGGGGTTATCGTTGCGACTTCCTAAGCGCGTCGCCATCCCACTTCTTTTTATATTTTCATTAAGAGTAGGCGGAAGCATATATATCAACCAACACACAGACAACACAACAAATAAGCAGCCAAGAAAAAACAGCACATAAAACTTCGTTTATATCATGTTAGTACATTTAGAAAGCCCTTTTCTACGGGCACTTCCTTATTTACACCTTGCTATATCTATCCGTAGAGACTAGAGGTAATTCCTATCTCTTCTATGGGGGCCCAACTCCAAAATTGGTGTCCATACCTACAAATTTGAAAGATAAAAGAGTGAGTCGGGGCACTCAATAAGTGTCGCGACCTCTCTTTTTTCGACGCCCAATTAGGGTGGGCACTTGCGGAGGCTAATGATTCGGCTAGGTTTATTAAGCTTAGCTCAGGCTCTTCCAAGCCCACCAATTCACGATTTAATGGTTTGATATTTTAACATATAAGTTAATTTTAAAACAGAGTCACCACTAATCAATTTAGAGTGGGTCGATTAGAAACCTAAGCAAAATATTGGGAGGAATAGTCACTCCTGCGCAACTAGAGAAACTAGGTTCGGGTACTTGATTACACTAGTTAATCACTAATGCCCTTCCGATACCTAATCTTGTTTAAATCCCAAGGCTTTTTGGAATTTTGAGAGGTTTTTCCGTGTGTCACGACCTCCCCGAAGCAGGCTGGACCACCTAAGGGTTCGGCTAATGGACTACTAAGTCTAAAATTAGCTCGGACTTTCCCAAGCCCATACCAATTCGCTACTTAGGTTCAAATATTTAGCATGCAAAAGATTATAAACTAGGAGTCGCCACTAATCAGTTTTCGGTAGGTTGATTAGACACCTAAGTAAAATAACGGGAGAATTATTTTACTCCTACAAACCAAAGACTTTAGGTATGGGGACTTTGTTACACTAGATTTCTCTAATGCCCTTTCGGTACCATTCTTTTTATTTTCAAAAATGTTTTTGCAGGCAACTTGGATTTATTTTAACCTAAATCACTATCATGCAAATGGGTGATCGCACGGGTGCTCAATCATTATTAAACACTCAAAGAATCAAATAAATTGCATCAAAAGAATTAAACGTACAAAGCAAGCAATTTTTTTCGGTTTCTTTTATCTTGAATGTGACATCTTGATTTTCAGTTCTGATTTCGATTGGATAAGTTGGACCTTTCATCAACGTGACTATAGTGTTTTTCTCTAAGATGGCCACTCATGAGATAACTAACCTATCTGGTGAAGCCGTTAAGGGATTTTAAATGCAATAGATTTGAGAATTCGACCAGGAATCGACTGCTCGACCGTACTAGTTTGCAAGGGTCATTGCGGCACAATTAAAAATTGATCGGAGACTGGAGATAGGTCGATTCGACTAAGTTGATGATCAAAGTGTGGGTGATTCCACCTGATTGCAAAATTCTCATCGAACGGCACTAAACCGATTTTCTACGTTTGGGTACCCTATATCCGTATTTGAAACCTTGAGATTTTCACGACCGCCAAGAGTCGCCAATGTGTCGAATGGGTTCATTGTTGTTCGAAGAAAATCGACCACGGGTCAATTGCACCAAAAATTTCTAAAAGCTACTCGGTAGGTAAGGTCACACTAAAAGCGTGTTTGATTGAAAATAACCGCGAATTTGAATTCGATTTTAGAAATTAGAAGTCCTATCATGTCATGAGTCATCCTAGGAACATCGACTCACATTTTGAGGAAATTCTAGTGGGTTCGGGATTTTACGGAAAATCGTTGCGGACGATTCGGAAAAGAACGGAAATTTGGATTGACCATTTTGAAGAGACTTTTGACATCTGGTGTAAGTGAATCGATGAATGGAAGTTGTTTGGGCTTTTTCTAAATTGAAATTGGATCTCAATCGGATTTGTTTGTTCAGAAAATTGGATTCGAAAAAGAAAATGAATTAAAATTCGGAATTGAAGGAAACGGCCGTTGTTCTTGCCCAAAACTTGTTGTTTGAAGGAAATTTTGTACAAGAAAGCAAGTGAGGGTCAAGTACTTTAGCATAGGGATTTTTGGGGACCAATTTGGACTAAACAAAAACAAGTGGCACAATGATTTTTGGATTATAGGAAATCCTTTTAGTTTTCTTTAATTTTCTTCCTTATTTCTTTTCCCCCTTGCTGCGCACGTTCCCTCCTTTGACTTCTCTCTCCACGTTTTCTTTTCCCATTTTCGAACACCCCTCTCCCAGCCGACAAACCCCCTTCAGTTTGGTCATCTTTTGCCCATGTTCTTTTGACTTTTTTAAACTTATCCTTATCTCTCACACTTTCTTTCGTCCCTCACAGCTCACTTTCTCTCTCATTTGTCTCTCATCTCTCTAGAAGACCCACGCAGGAAGACCCCACCACAGCCGACACTCCCTCCTCCTTAGTGCGTTGGTCTTCCCTTTCGTTGGACTGGATGCAGCTGTCTTCTACTTCTTTTTTATTCTGACTTCACGGAAGCAGCCCCTCCATTTGGATCGCACAGCCGCACGCCTCCATCGATCTCCATATTCTCTGCTCTCTGTGCGGCGTCACCAAAGTCAACCACAGCCGCTTCGAAGACCCATCCGCTCCAGCAATTCGGTCTAGTTCGGCGCCTAAGCGAGAAGCCGCGAAATCAGCCCTCGGCCAGCCGTGGACAGCAGCCTATTTCTTCAGATTGCAGCAAGCGTTTGTAGGTTTTGTGATTCGTTTTTCGGCCCCATCCATGCTCCCGTTGGCAGTCCCGCTTTGAGGCTTATCGGTCCTCGTCGCGTGCTCGTCAATTTGATCCAAGCCAATCTTTAATCAAGTGAGTTTAGCTCACTGATCCTTGATTAGTAGACTAATGATACTTAAGGGTTAATTAATGTTAATTAATTAGGATTAGGTGGTTAGATTAGAGTAGATTAGTGATTATTAATTAATTGTGATGCATATTAGACAAATTGATTGTGCATTTAGCAAGTAGACTTGTCATATTATTTATTGAATGCATCTCGGTATTTTTCCCGGACCGTTTCGGGTTCCAATTAGGCGATATGGGCCTAAGTTTCATTTATTAGTATTTATTAATTAATTTTTATAATTATTTATTTAATTATTTATTTTTCAGAAATAAGGCTGGGATAGTCGACGACCGAAATTTCGTGCTGATTGTCGTGGTGCAATCCGTTTATTTATTTGAGCTCTACGTTGCGTGGAATTGAATTAATTGTGGAATTTTAAGAATTGTTCCTAAGTTGTATTTATTTTAGTAATTGATTGACGAATAATCGGGCATCGCTTATTAGTGCCAAAGTGTTATGGTGGACTACCGATTGTAGTGGAAATTGTGGAATTGAAAGTGAATATGTATAGTGGATCAATGGTAAGTTATATATCACCTCGGAGAAGGCACGTGAGCTCGGTGAGTTGGTCTATCACCTGGGAGAATGCACGTGGGCTCGGTGATTAAGTATGTCATCTTGAAAGGGGCACGTGGGCTCGGTAAATGCATGTGGTCTCAAAGGGTACATTTGGCATCTTGAAGAGAAACGTGGGCTAGATGACTTGATGCATCGCCTCGAAGAATGCACGTGGTCTCAATGGGTACATTTGGCATCTTGAAGAGACACGTGGGCTGGATGACTTGATGCATCGCCTTGGAGAATGCACGTGGGCTCAATGGTTCAGTATGGCATCTTGAGGAGACACGTGGGCTCGGTGACCTAATGCATCACCTTGGAGAATGCACGTGGGCTGAATGAATTAGCATGTCGTCTTAGAGAATGCTTGTAGGCTCAGCGACTAGATGTTCCATCGTGGGAAAATGTATGGTATCAGTTAAGTGACCAGGTAAGGCCGAGCTAACATGTAATCGACTAGGTCGATTGATCATTGCTTGATCTGAGGTTATGAATTGATATGACCGAGAAATGGTCTGATTGTCATGTAATCGACTAGGTCGATTTGTTGTGATTGTTTGGGTGCCTATTGAACTGTACTGATTTGCAGGTGGAATCTGAGGCTAAAGTAAGTCCTCCGACTTGTGTTGTACATAGGCAATCCTTTTAACGTATCGGTTTCCTAATCGAGTCTTAGGGAGTAGAACTCGCTAAGACGTTGTCTCACTGGTTATTGAATAACCATTTTCAGGTCCTTAGACGGCATTGGTGAAGGACAGAGGCCCGGAGTGAAGGAGGGGAAACCTGAAGAATTACGATCCTATCGAACTAGATAGTCATAGGGCAAATCTCTTTTGTTGGGAGTCAAGTATTTGTTGTAGATTTTGAATTTTATGACCTTGTGGTTTAAAACCTCGCTTGACCATTCATCTTGTATATATTTGCAGTATAGTTTGCAATATATATAAGTGTGGTTGCTTTTAAAGTGAAAATTTGGAGTCATACGTTTCTATCCCATTATTTTATTTTCTGGGGATTTATAATTGCTTCCGCGTGTGCTTATTAAAATGAATGGGTCGGCGATACGTCCTGAGATATCACTAGCAATCGACCAAGGGTGAAGGATGAGCACGTGACCGAGGATCGGGACGTGACATCCCCTTTTTGTGGTATCAGAGCAATGGTTAGGGATTGGAGTGATAATGAGCGATGAGTCACGGGATAGTGAGTAGGAAGAACCTTTAATTCATGCTGGTGCATGTCTATGATAGCTGATTGTAGCTTGTTTGTGAGTCACTCGAATTCTAATGTGGTATTAGAATTAGAAAATAGGTTTCTATAAAGATCCTATAGCTTGAGTGATCGGGGCTTGAGTGATCAGGAGCTGAGAGCTCCCAGTAATAGGTCGGTAGCCTCTGTGACTCGGGCAAGAACGCCGACGAGAATCGGTGCCTGAGGTGGTTGTGTCAGAGCGCCGGCTTAGGGCAGCGCGAGTGTAAGAGTACCGCCGTAAGTCGGTACTGAAAGTGTAGCAGCATTGAGCAATCCTAGGTCCAGCAAGATCGTTCAGGCGCAAGTTTTTCCTAGGAGCTTGTCAAGCTAGTAAGTTCGGGATCAAGTCGTTGTTGTTGCTGCTGTCACTACTGTCGTTAGTGCCGGAATCATCGTTGTTGCCACACCTGTCGAGGTTCAATATGGAGATGTGATCTAGGAGCAAGTTATTGCATTTGAGTTGAAGTTTAGACTCAGTATAAATGGGAATCAGTTTGGGAAGGAGCCTATGACCGGAAGAAGACATGCTATCTCGGCCATCAGGAAAGGCGGAATAGACAAGTCAGCATCGGATCAGAATGTTATGTGTCATGGAAGACAACATGAATCGGCCTGTGCCATTTTAGGATGGGTGGTTATTCTGATTGTGACCGATAGGGTCACTTGGCAAGAGACTGTTTCAGAAGGTCGATGAGACCACAATAGTAGTTGTTGTTATCACTGATGGAATCACAAGTGCCATCGCTGTCGAGAGATAAGATCAACGGGGTGTGCCATAGAAAATACCACAGGAGTATTTGGAATAGGCCTCCAATACAAGAAAAAGTGCATGCTGTCACCTGACAGGAGATAAAGGACTCTCCAAAGGAGTGCCAAAAATACTGAAGGGATGCATGTATTAATCCTATGTCTGAGTATGGCTAGAACGTACTATGATGGTAGTCAACACGGCCATCAAGTGAGGAACTGTCAGTTGAAGTTCAGAAAGAACACCAACACTACTATTACCGATAGGACGCCACAAGGATAGCGAAAGAGATAGGAATGAAACCAACCATGCACCGGTAAGAGAAATAATGTCTTGAGGTAATTTTATCAGAGTAGTGCCTCAGAATTTCAGGGATTAAGTTGTGGAATTTCAGTATGTGTGTTAAGGTTGTAGGAGAAGAACCACTGACTAGAGTTGTACTTGATTGGCTGTTGGTGTACAACTCTATTGTCAAGTGTGGAAAGAATTGGCTCTAGAGCATCTTGTGGTGATGAATTGTTGTAGTGGAGTAACCCAGTTTGTTCCAGGAGTAGGTAGAAGTGCCGAGTTTTAATGAGAGTCGAGAAGGGTCCTCGACTTCTTTAATCTCGTCACTTGAGGCAATCCATTTGTTAGACGGAAGATGCCTAGATTACTAATGGATAAGACAGATTAAAGAACTAAAGATGGAGGACATCTCAGTAGTCCAAGAATCTTTAGATGCGTTGTCATAAGAATTATCAAACTGTTGTCAGAAAAAGAGATAGAAATTGCGATCGAGCTAGCACCCAGAAAGAGTCACTTTCTAAGGCTTCTTACCAGTTGTCGTTGTTTGAATTGAAAGAATTGATCGTATAGATGCGAGAATTCTTGATTAAAGAATTTATGCACGCTAGTACATCACTTGAGGAAACATCAGTTTGTGTGTGAGAGAGAGAAGAATGATTCGTTGCAATTAGGCATTGACTATCGTCCACCCAATTAGGTGACAACCATGTACAAGTATTCATGGCTAAAGATCAACGAATGGTGTGACCAATTATGAAAAGTGTCGGTACTTACAAAGGTCGACTTTAGAACAGGGCATCATCAGTTGGGGATCAGAAAGAAGTACATATTGAATACAGTATTTAGTACATGAGATGGTCTTTAGGAGAGTATTGTAAGGCCCGTTGGTATGGTGAACACCCTAGCTACTATTACAGATTTGATGAATCGAGTAATTAGGGAATACATAGATCGGTTCATGATCATGTTCATCAATGTTATTCTGATGTGTATTTGAGGAGTGCAGAGGAGCATGAGAGTTGTCTAAGGTTGGTACTTCAGACCCTAAGGACTCGTGGTTTGGAAACTAAGTTAGCAAATGCGAGTTTTGGTTAACTCGTGTTGCGTTCCTAAGTCACGGGATTTCAAGTGAAGGAATCTCCGTGGACCAACCGAGATTGAAACAGTTGTTAGTGGACCAATACCGACAACAATGTCGAGATCAGAAGCCGTGTGGATTGGATAGATTACTACGAGAGGATTTGTGGAAGAAGCCTCAGCATCAATACTGTCATTGATTCGACTCCTGAAGAAAGAAAAACAGTTAGTGTGGACAAACAAGTACAAGCGTGGTTGTCAAGAGTTTGAATAGAAACTGATTACCATACATGTACCGACCATTCCATTTGGTTCTGGAAGACATGAGATTTATAGTGATGTGTCATGCAGAAAACTGAGTGCGCACTAATGCAACATAAGGAGATTGTTGCATATGCGTTCCGCTAGTTAAGACCTCCTAGGTTGAAATTATCAAAGCATGACTTGTAACTCGCAGCATCAAATTTCGCTTTAAAGATTTAGAATCATTATTGATATGAAGAAAGATTTCCCAATCCTCATCGGCTATTAAAGCCTCAAGTGTTATTTTGTCAAAAAGAGTTGAATATGAGATGGTGTCGTGAAACAGGACTCTGGAAGGACTATGATGGTGATATCTGGTATCATCTTGAAAGAACGAGAAAAGTCATTAAGGCGTTGAGTTGAAAGTTTCAATTGTGCATAGATTGGTTAAGGTATGGACCTTACTTGAAAATAGTTCAAAATTCGATTTTCAGATTTGAGATAGGCCACCTTTTGAATTTATGGCCACTCTCAAAATTGAACCGAATATTTAGACTAAAATCAGACATTTAAGTGATAGACTGAGATACTCAGAAAATCCTATAAGACGATACTGATAAGAAAGAATCTGACTTTCAGACTTCAAAGAATGGAACACTTAAATTCCGAGAATGATTTAGTGTACTTGATGTTGTAGCACTCAGGTAAGAAATATTGTCAGAAATTCACTGTAGCAGTTGCAGTATTTGATTAGACAATTCAAAGTAGGTTAGAATCGACGTCAGCTCGACTGGTAATCGTTATAAAGATAGATACCGCCAGACAAATTATGAGTGTCAAAGGTACCGACGAGTGGAAATTTGGTAATGAAAGCCGGGAGGACTTTATCAATCACTCGGGAGAGTCCCGAGTGGGAATGGAAGTATGGCATGATGGAAAATCATGACAGGCTCACTAAGGAATCAGGGGAGTACTAATTCCATTTGAGGTTATAGTCGACAAGTGAATGGAACCGACTCACCTTAGTATGGTATGAAGAGATCTCGATTTGAATGGATATACCAAGGTGTGTGTGTATTAGATAATTCACCGGTATGGAGTGCTGCGGATGAATTATATGTCAAATCTAGATAAGAGGTTACAAGTTTGGCAGAGCTTTCAGATGGTTCTTATTGAAGCTTGCAGAGCAGAGTATGCATAATTTCAATGTTGAAAAAAAAAAAGTGAAGTGAAGTGAAGAAAGATCACAGGCCAAGGTCAGCTTAGTAATCAATGATTGTAATTGTTGAGATCAGTGTCGCACGTGGAAAGCCTGGTTCAGTGGGTGGTTCAGAAAGAGTAGATTCTGTGTACCAAGATGGTCTTCTTGGTCAAAGTGGTCTGACAACACCACGGGACTAAAGAAACAACGTGGAGAAGTGAGACTCGATGAGATGACAACACTCCCACCTTTTTGTTTAAGGATTGGTAAAGATTTAAATTTCGAGGGTGAAATTTTTATAAGATGGGAAGAGTTGTGATATCCTGATTTTCAGTTCTGATTTCGATTGGATAAGCCGGGCCTTTCATCAATGTGACTATAGTGTTTTTCTCTAAGACGGTCACTCGTGAAATAACTGACCTATCTGGTGAAGCCGTTAAGGGATTTTAAATGTAATAGACTTGAGAATTCGACCAGGAATCGACTGCTCGACCGTGCTAGCCTGCAAGGGTCATTGCGGCACAATTAAAATCTATCGGAGACCGAAGATAGGTCGATTCGACTGAGATGATGATCAAAGTGTGGGTGATTCCACCTAATTGCAAAATTCTCATCGAACAACACTAAACCAATTTTCTATCGTTTTGGATACCCCGTGTCCGTATTTGAAATCTCGAGAATTTCACGACCATCGAGAGTCGCCAATGTGTCGAATGGGTTCATTGTGGTTCGAAGAAAATCAACCACGGGTCAATTGCACCAAAAATTCCTAAAAGTTACCCAGTAGGTAAGGTCACACTAAAAGCGCATTTGATTGAAAATAACCGCGAATTTGAATTCGATTTTAGAAATTGGAAGTCCTATCGTGTCATGAGTCATCCTAGGAACGTTGACTCACATTTTGAGGAAATTCCGGCAGGTTTGGGATTTTTACGGAAAATCGTTGCGGACGATTCGGAAAAAGAACGGAAATTCGAATTGACCATTTTGAAGAGACTTTTGACATTTGGTGTAAGTGAATCGATGAATGAAAGTTGTTTGGGCTTTTTCTGAATGCAAATTGGATCTCAACCGGATTTGTTTGTTCAGAAAATCAGATTCGAAAAGAAAATGAATTAAAATTCGGAATTGAAGGAAACGGCCGTTGTTGTTGCCCAAAACTTGTTGCTTGAAGGAAATTTTGTACAAGAAAGCAAGTGAGGGTCAAGTACTTTAGCATAGGGATTTTTGGGGACCAATTTGGACTAAACAAAAGCAAGTTGGACAATGATTTTTGGATTATAGGAAATCCTTTTAGTTTTCTTTAATTTCCTTCCTTATTTCTTTTCCCCCTTGCTGCGCACGTTCCCTCCTTTGACTTCTCTCTCCACGTTTTCTTTTCCCATTTTCGAACACCCCTCCCCAGCCGACAAACCCCCTTCAGTTTGGTCTTCTTTTGCCCTTGTTCTTTTGACGTTTTTTAAACCTATCCTTATCTCTCACACTTTCTTTCGTCCCTCACAGCTCACTTTCTCTCTCTCATTTGTCTCTCATCTCTCTAGAAGACCCACGAAGGAAGACCCCACCACAGCCGACACTCCCTCCTCCTTAGTGCGTTGGTCTTCCGTTTCGTTGGACTGGATGCAGCTGTCTTCTACTTCTTTTTTTATTCTGACTTCACGGAAGCAGCCCCTCCATTTGGATCGCACAGCCGCACGCCTCCATCGATCTCCATCTTCTCTGCTCTCTGCGGCGTCACCAAAGTCAACCACAGCCGCTTCGAAGACCCATCCGCTCCAGCAATTCGGTCTAGTTCGGCGCCAAAGCGAGAAGCCGCGAAATCAGCCCTCTGCCAGCCGTGGACAGCAGCCTATTTCTTCAGATTGCAGCAAGCGTTTGCAGGTTTTGTGATTCGTTTTTCGGCCCCATCCGTGCTCCCGTTGGCAGTCCCGCTTTGAGGTTTATTGGTCCTCGCCGCGTGCTCGTCAATCTGATCCGAGCATATCTTTAATCAGGTGAGTTTAGCTCACTAATCATTGATTAGTAGACTAATTATGCTTAAGAGTTCATTAGTGTTAATTAAGTAGGATTATGTGGTTAGATTAGAGTAGATTAGTGATTATTAATTAATTGTGATGCATATTAGACAAATTGATTGTGCATTTAGCAAGTAGACTTGTCCTATTATTTATTTAATGCATCTCGGTATTTTTCCCAGACCGTTTTGGGTTCCAAATAGGTGATACGGGCCTAAGTTTGATTTATTAGTATTTATTAATTAATTTTTATAATTAATTATTTAATTAATTATTTTTCGAAAATAAGGCTGGGATAGCCGACGACTGAAATTTCGTGATGATTGTCGTGGTGTAGTCCATTTATTTATTTGAGCTCTACGTTGCGTGGAATTGAATTAATTGTGGAATTTTAAGAATTGTTTCTAAGTTGTATTTATTTTAGTAATTGATTAACGAATAATCAGGTATCGCTTGTTAGTGCCAAAGTGTTGTGGTGGACTTCCGATTGTAGTGGAAATTGTGGAATTGAAAGTGAATATGTATAGTGGATCAATGGTAGGTTATAGATCACCTTAGAGAAGGCACGTGGGTTCGGTGATTAAGTATGGCATCTTGAAAGGGACACGTAATTTGATGCATTACCTCGGAGAATGCACGTGGTCTCAAAGGGTACATTTGGCATCTTGAAGAGACACGTGGGCTCGGTGACTTGATGCATCGCCTTGGAGAATGCACGTGGGCTTGGTGACCTGATGCATCACCTTGGAGAATGCATGTGGGCTCAATGAATTAGCATGTCGTCTTAGAGAATGCTTGTAGGCTCGGCGACTAGATGTTCCATCGAGGGAAAAATGTATTGTATCAATTAAGTGACCGGGTAAGGCCGAGCTGACATGTAATCAACTAGGTCGATTGATTATTGCTTGATCTAAGGTTGTGAATTGATTGATTGATTGAATTGATATGACCGAGAAATGGTCTAATTGTCATGTAATCGACTAGGTCGATTTGATTGACATTTCGATATGTTATGATTGTTTGAGTACCTATTGAACTGTACTGATTTGCAGGTGGAATCTGAGGCCAAGGTAAGTCCTCCGACTCATGTTGTGCATAGGCAATCCTTTTAGCGTATTGGTTTCCTAATCTGGTCTTAGGGAGTAGAACTCGCTGAGACGTTATCTTACTGGTTATTGAATAACCATTTTCAGGTCCTTAGACGGCATTGGTGAAGGACAGAGGCCTGAAGTGAAGGAGGGGAAACCTGAAGAATTGACGATCCTATCGGACTAGATAGTCATAGGGCAAATCTCTTTTGTTGGGAGTCAAGTATTTGTTGCAGATTTGAATTTTATGACCTTGTGGTTTAAAACCTGACTTGACCATTCATCTTGTATATATTTGCACTATGGTTTGCAATATATATAAGTGTGGTTGCTTTTAAAGTGAAAATTTAGAGTCCTACGTTTCTATCCCATTGTTTTATTGTCTAGGGATTTATCATTGCTTCCGCTTGTGCTTATTAAAATGAATGGGTCAGCGATATGTCCTGGGATATTGCTAGCAATTGACCAAGGGTGAAGGATGGGCACGTGACCGAGGATCGGGGCGTGACATTGAAATTATAACTTTACCATAAAACATGCTCTTTAATTACATAACATAATTTTACTAACAAGCTATTTCTTATTAAATGATCCTAACATGCAAAGTATTTGACATGCACCTAATATTTTTGTATTTTTTGTTAAAATTTGTAATAAAAGGAAAACTTAATTAAACTATCTAAAATGAATAATTTTCTAACCTAGTTTAGGGATTAATTTGATTTAAACCTTATCCTATCTTAGAAAACTATTTTTTTATTAGAAAAGCGATTATTAAAATGTGCAAACATTACTAAAGACCCTATCTTTAAAATGTTATTTAAATCCAAACCTAATCTATTCCAAAAATTATCTAAACATGCAATCTAAAAATGCAATCCTAATTTACGAAACCAACATGTTCTGACGCAAGATTTGATTTTTTGATTTGATTTATATTTTTTTAATGTTTTTCATGACAAGCAGTTATAAGATAAACATTATATCTAAACTAACCAAGATATTCATCAAACGAATGATTAAAATAATTGAAAAAATAATCCGTCGTCTCATGAATTAAATTAACGATTATTTTAATCCTAAACATCACAACATATAAGAAAGTTCAAAATAATTAAAAATTTGATCCGAAATCTTACGGACCAACTTAATAATTATATTGATTTAATAATCAAAACACTATCAAAATGCCCCAAAACCAATATAATTAAAAATGATCGACGTCTTACGGATCAAATTAATAATTACAGTAATTATGGGCAAAACCCTACGGATAATGCCTATAATATTCATGAAATGGACATCGACATCCAATGTTCTAATTTAAATAATAATGAAGCTTAATTAAAAAATAAAAAACTACATTGACTCTTTCTTTTTTTTTTTAAACAAAAGGGAAACCGGCGCGCGGAATTTGCGACCGAAGATTTGTGCTGGGGTCGGGGATGGTGGCGTGGGCGTTGGGCAGCAGGAGCAGTGATGGCAGCGATGCTTGGAGCTCCAGCGAAAGTTGGCTGGCGGCAACAGTGCTGGTGGTGGCTGCAGCGAGGCGGCAAAGGTGCTACTGGTGGCTGTAGCGAGGCGACGAAGGGCATCGACAGACAGCCGAGAAGAGATGGTGGTGTCGAGGTGTTGGTGATGTGGGTTGTTGGCGTCGGGCGCATGTATCGGACAAGCGGAGGTGTGGGCACGGCGACGGCGTCGGCAGAGTAGGGACGATGGTTTGGCGTCGGACGGAGGTAGAGGCTCGGTCGTTGGAGCTCGGGGTTGCAGCGAAGGTGGTGCGAGGTTGAACAGAGACAGAGGCGTGGTCGTTGGGGCGTCTGGCGTTCGGTGCTGCTGGTGTTGGTAGAGAGAGGCGGAGCGAGCGATGCAGCGGTGGCGACACGGCAACGTCGATTGCAGAGGCACAGTTGTTGAGGCGTTTGGTGTTTGATGCTATTGGTGCGAGCAGAGGGAGGCGAAGCAAGCGACACAGTGGCGGTGAGCACAATGACGGCGATTTGCAAAGGCACGCGGAGGGTGGTTGGTGCTCAACGACGGAGGAGGGAGACACTAGCGAGCGACGGCGGCGGGGGGCACGGTGCCGGCAGGGTGGTGGAGGTCGGCGGTGTTGCGCGTTGGGCATAAGCCAAGTAAGAAGACAACTCTTTTTTTATTTTTATTTTTTGTCTTTTCCCTCTCTTGTCTTTTCAACAGGCTTTCTCATTGCTGCACTCTTCTTTCTTTTCCTCTGACAAAAGAAGAAAAGAAAGAAAATTGTGGCTTCCCTAGTCAACGAAAGAGGGGTTCTTGCTTCTCCTTTTTTCCCCTTTTTTATCTCTCTCACGCCTTGTTTCACGAATTCTCTCCCTCCCGCTTCTTCTCAGTACTTTTTCTTGCATGAATTCTTTTCATGAATTTTTTGGTCCCCTCCCTCTTTTCATTCATGCGGGCTAACCCCCTTTTATATGCAACGAAATTGAGCCCCTATATGGAAGAAGCATAATTTCCTTTTTCTTTTTGATTGCATCTCGTGCGGCCAAGCTGTAATCTTCACAATTTTATTTCATTTTCTTTCCTTTATTCACGCCCATCGACAATTGAAAGATCTTATGTTTCTTTTATTATGTCAAAAATGCATATTACCCGAAGATTAACAGCAAATATATATCCCATTTGAAATATTCCATCGAAACCTTCCAATTTTCAGTGAAATATACCTCTCGGTATATATCATTTGAATATATAAAATATTTATTGAATATATCAAATCATTATTCCTTATCAGAAGAAAATGCACCTAAAATTATATGCTATGCAAATTTTTTTTAGGGGTTAAAATTAATCCCTAATTTTTATGCAAAAAATCAATGACCGGGTTGCCAAAATTTAGGTGTCAACAGCTGCCTCTCTTTGAAGGTGAGCTCATAGAGATTGCCTTCAAAGAAAAATCGAGACCTAAATTTTGGTCATGCACATACATTGAATGATTTTTGTTGGAAAATGAATTCCATTTTTTTTTTAAGACTATTTATGTGATGCATGGAAATGTTAATGCAAATGGTAAAAGGAACCTACATGGAATAACTTACCATCAAGGAGGGTAGAGTAATTCAAGATAGTGGGTGTTACATGTGCAAGACCCGTACCTTTCTACGGTCGCCCGGAATATTAATAAGGCTTTGTTAGGAGACTGCTTTTCTAGGACCCGTACCTTTTTACAGTCGCCCAATATGACAATATTAGTTGTCTAAGACCGAACCTTTCTTCGGTTGCCTTAATGAAAAAAAAAATTTGCTTTTCCAGGACCCGTACATTTCTATAATCGCCTGGATAGGAAACAAATGTTGTCTAAGACTCATTCCATTCTACAGTTGCCTAAATGGGGATTCTTTTTCTATGACTCGTACCTTTCTATGGTCGCTTGAATAGGAAATGGCTTTTCCATGACCAGTACCTTTCTATAGTCGCCTATTAGAGCCATAAATATTGTCTAGGACCCATACATTTCTACGGTCGCCTAAATGGGAAAAACTTTCCAAGACCCATACCTTTCTACAGTCGCATGAATGAGAAATTGCTTTTCTAAGACCCATACATTTCTACGGTCGCCTAAATGGGAAAAACTTTCCAAGACCCATACCTTTCTACAGTCGCATGAATGAGAAATTGCTTTTCTAAGACCCATACATTTCTACGGTCACCTGTTAAAGCAATAAATATTGTCTAGGACCCGTACCATTCTACGGTCACCTAGCATTGCGGCATAGATCATCTGACCAGGGCCCGAACCTCTCTTCGGTCGCCTTAATTAGATTGAATTTGGAGAAAAATCTTTGAGAGACAGCTCAACCGAGTCAAGTGTCGATGCACTTGAGAGAACATACCTGCATAATGACAAGTATTTAGAGATTGAGTAGAGATATACTTACCTAGTGATATCTCTGATTCATGGGAAGATGTCTCCTGGAACTTAGATATCCTATGAAGGTCTCTCACCTCCTAATATCATGAGGCATTCGTGTTAGTTAAGAGGAACTTCAGGCTACGGAAGCACACCGATTTGATAGGGGGACTCTGAGCTATAGAAGCACGCCAGGTCATATCAAGGGACACCGAGCTATGGAAGCATGCTGAGTCGATGAAAGGGACTATGGGCTACGAAAGCACGTCGGGTCAATATAAAAGACACCGGGCTACGAAAGCACGTTGGGTCGATGAAAGGGACTTTGGGCTACGAAAGCACGCCAGGTCAATATAAAGGACACCGGGCTACAAAAGCACGTCGGGCCAGTGAAAAGGGTTTCGGGCTACGAGAGCACGCCGAATCTCGAGAATTCAAGGAGCAACTTGAACGTCAAGTATTACTTGATCTTCAAGAAAATATTATCTATTAGACACGATTAGAGCAAAAACTTATATGCATTCATCAAAGAGGCAGACAATTTGAGCCACTTTAAAATGCACATTTCAAAGTTCAAGTTCAGTGAGGTTTTCATCAATTCAACCAAGGTTTATGCATAATGACCTTTACATCACCCAAATTTCCACTAGAGAGAATTATCATTCAAGACAATTTTCACTCATGACATGGATTTCCTATGAATACTAAATGAGACTTTTAGTTAGAAAGGACTTTCACTCATTCTCATTTAGAATGGCTATTTTATGAGAATCACTCTATCTCACCATATTGACAAGGGTTCGAATATTCTCGCAAGCAATACGACCTTACCAATCTAAGAGGTCTTTAATAGGGACCGTAATGTGGGCTTGGTCAATGGCTTAACAAATTGACTCTTTAAGTCAAGGCTATTGAAAGAATAACTTCATAATCATCTCCGGGTTTACAAGTCAAGAACTCTGCAAAATGAAAAAGAAATAATCATGCCCACACTTCTTTGAGCAATGCTTATGAACTCCCATGCTAATTCAAGTGCCCTAATCAAAAGAGACTTTGCAAGGGATGTAACGTAGGCTGGGTTCATGGGTTGAGAAATGAAAGGATCATTAGGCTCAAAATATATGTAAAGGGTGAAAGTTGATGATCATCTTGGTATTGTCGCCGGTCTCCTTCTTCACCAGGGATTGTCTTTATAATGCCCCATTGATTGTAAAAACTCAACATTTGTGTTCTTTGAATGCTGCTCCATAAGGGATACAACCTTTTGCAATTGATAGTCACCTATCTTGACTCGTTTTTTTTTTCCATCTATGAGCATTGGCCTTACTTCTACCGGCACATCAGTTTTTCATGCCTCTAGTTTTCATGCATTTTTTTCTTCACTCTTTTTTATGGGCATTGGCCTTACTTTTACCGGGCGCATTGCTTTTTCATGCCCCTTAGCTCTATTTTGATTTCAATTTTTACGCACAATGCATATGTCAAGCAATTACACTTTGAATGACACTTGAACTTTCAAGGGTCTTCATCTACCTTTTGCCTTGTCCTAATGTGGGGGATGATCATCAACTGGGTTTGAAGAAATAAAATTGCAGGCTCAAGTGAGCTATGCAAATGATATAAGTATGTAGGATAGAGAAACAAATGCTCTTTGTCATCCTAAGGCACTTAAATCACCACATGAATTCAATGTAGTAGCACGACTTGAAAATCGATGCAAGTGAGAGCAAGAAAATTTATTTCCATTTTCCTCATCTCATGATGCCATCTTACCTCCTAGTTGCCCCAATGTGGGGTGGTTCTTGACAGGGGTAATTTGAAAAGAATCTCCATAAGTGTATAAGGCTCAAAGGGGTTAAGCAACGGATCAGGTGTAGTGTTTGGGGTAGAGAAATAAACTGCCACTCATCATTTCGGTTGTCGTACCTTTTACGAGAGAACTTTTCCCTTTATGGATATGAATCTTCCTACACTCATCTCACAAGTGTATGAGTAGGGGACTGTGTATAGGATAGGGTTCACTTTTCATCATCCCAACTCATCTCATTTAGTATGCTCAATCCATTCATCATTTATTAAATTAGTCCATCTTGATGTTCTTTAGTGGAATTGGTGGACTAAACATGTAAGAGTCACCATGCAAAATCCTTTTTAAAAGAGCTCTACTAAAAAATATATTTATAGTTTTAAGCATTCATTTAAGGGGTTGCTCCACAAAGAGATTGCCTTAGCACTGTATGTCTTTGGATTGTCCCTATTATTCAAGACTGAAAATCCGCTTTTGCCCTAGAATCTGTAGTGCTCCTAATTCATCATCTGTTGAGTAACAGTTGAACCAATTGATCAATCATTGCAACCCGATGTGCCTTTCTCGGATGCTTTCTTATCAGGCCAAGAAAGTAATGCTCTGAAACATGAAGCAAATGAGTCAAAAAAAATTAAACAGGCTAACCTAATGCATGCTTTTGGAAATAGCTTGAAAAATGAATTTTTTATTCTTTTTTTTTTTTGGAATTTTTTGATGAGGAAACATGAAGAAGCCCAGTCCTTAGAATTTCTCATTGGATGCTATTTTCTTTTCATTGTTGAATATCGTCACCGGGCTGGTTTAGCATACCCCATCATGTCCTCAAAACAAAACTTGTAATTTTATTGATATTCATCAATCGAATCACATTTATTAAATGGCAAATGCAATGCTCAATCCCTAAATGGAAAGCAAAAAAGAAAATATTGAAAACATTTCCTAGAATGCAATAAAAATTCCCACTCAGGGGAATGTGCGAAAGCAATAAATTAGTCACTCTCGTGGGCTAGGGCCCATTTCTTCTGATGGTCCTTTGTCAACGGCGCCTATAAGGAGGTCATCAAACAGGCTCATGATTCCTTCTAGTGCATCATCATGGTTCTCTGTCTTTGGAGGTGCTGGATCGTCCATGCCGCCCCATCCATCTGGGACAATATCTTGAGGGTCAATGTAAAAGCTGGGAGGAGCCGAATACTTCACATAGTAGTCGAATTTGTCACTTGGCTGTCTCGGGGTGTCCATCACTTCTACTCCATCGTGCATCATTCTAGGAGGGCCAGGAAACGTCTCGCGAATGTTGTGAGGTAACGAGTTTTGCCTCCCTCACCCTTGCTTAGGTGGCAAGTTTTGCCTTTCTTGTCTCTGTCCTCCATAATTTTCTTCACCTCTTCCATGGTGTCCCAATCCAGCAAAATGGGACCTCCGAGGGGTTTCAATGGTGTCAAATGCCTTGACCCCTTCTTCCAAGACCATATGGTATCATCTGAAATCAAAAAAATGGAAATGAACTGTACGACGGTTTTCCCCATCGCATATAAAACAAGAGTGATGACGAAACCTTGTCATGGACCGACAAAAATTGCAACAAAGTAAGTAAATTGCAAAGTGAGAGTTCAAACAACTTACCTTCACCGAGAATTGATCACAATCACATAAACACATGCATGAAAAGTGAGGCTCGATTTCTATCTAGACGGCTTAACAAAGTGGAGCTAAGAGGATGATCTGACCGTCGCAGTCTTGCGTTTAATGTGTCAGGTCCTCTTAACTTTGGCTCAGTCGAATGGAATGCCCTATAGTCATGCAGTCTTGCGAACATGGACAAACACAATCAACACCATGAAAAACTTTCGGGGAAGAGAAGGTCAACCTCTAGATAGCAGTCTCGCTTTTGAGAAAGTGTCATTCTCAACACCATCATAAGAATCCTATCGCAGCCCAGGTCCGGCAGTAGGTTGTGTGTGCAACAATAGTGTAGTGCTAAAAGCAATAAAACATTCACAACAATTTAAATGCAAATAACACTTCTATTCAAGGAAAACTAAATCATTAATCTCAACACCTCCTTGCAAGACAATGATTAGCATAGACTACTTCTCCTTATACCTCCCATCTACAAGAACATTTAACACTTTATATTAGGGGCGTACTTGGTGTCCTCGCTGCCAAACAAAAATATTTTTGAAAGAAAAAGAAAAATTGACCTAAGTCCACTAAGAGTTTTAACTCAAGTCCCTAGTGGAGTCGTCAAGCTGTCGCGACCTCCTTAAAGTAGGCTGGACCACCTAAAGGTTCGGCTAATGGACTACTAAGTCTAAACTTAGCTCAGACTTTCCTAAGCCCATACCAAATCACGACTTAGGTTCAAATATTTAGCATGAAAAAGATTATTAGCTAGGAGTCGCCACTAATAAGTTTTCGGTAGGTTGATTAGACAGCTAAGTAAAATAACAGGATAATTATTTTACTCCTACGAACCAGAGACTTTGGGTACGGGGACTTGGTTACACTAGATTTCTCTAATGCCCTTTCGGTACCATTCTTTTTATTTTCAAAAATATTTTTGCAGGCAACTTGGATTTATTTTAACCTAAATCACTATCATGCAAATGGGTGATTGCACGGGTGCTCAATCATTATTAAACACTCAAAGAATCAAATAAATTGCATCAAAAGAATTAAACGCACAAAGCAAGCAATTTTTTTGGGTTTTCTTTTATCTTCAAATTATAACTTTAACATAAAACATGCACTTTAACTACATGACCTAATTTTACTAACAAGCTATTTCTAATTAAATGGTCCTAACATGCAAACTATTTGACATGCACCTAATATTTTTGTATTTTTTTGTTAAAGTTCGTAATAAAAAGAAAACTTAATTAAACATTCTAAAATGAATAATTTTCTAACCTAGTTTAGGGATTAATTTGATTTAAACCCAATCCTATCTTAGAAAACTATTTTTTAGAAAAGAGATTATTAAAATGTTCAAACATTATCTAAGACCCTATCTATAAAATATTATTAAAATCCAAACCTAATCTATTAAAAAAATTATCTAAACATGCAATCTAAAAACGCAATCCTAATTTACGAAACCAACTTGTTCCGATGCAATATTTGATTTTTTGATTTTTTGATTTTTGTAATTTTTTTTAATGTTTTTCAAGACAAGCAGTTATCAGATAAACATTATATCTCATGCCTCTCTCCGTCGTCCTTCACCGTCTCCTTCGCGAAGTGCTCTCTGGTGTCCATCTGAGATCAGCCATCCCAACCTCAAAGATCGCCTCCCACCGTTCTGCTCTCGCGCTTGCGTCGCACTCGTAGCAGGGTAGTTGGGTAAGCTCGAAAGCTTCAATTCCATCGCTCGTTCGTCCAATTTCGCGGTCTCCGCTGAAGATTCCACTGTCGTCCTTCACCGTCTCCTTCGCAAGCTGCTCTCTAGTGTCCATCTGAGATCAGCCATCCTAACCTCAAAGATCGCCTCCTGCCGTTTTGCTCTCGCACTCGCATCACACTCGTAGCAGGGTAGTTGAGTAAGCTCAGAAGCTTCGATTCCATCGCTCGTTCGTCCGATTTCACGGTCGCCACTGAAGATTCCGTTGTCATCCCTCACCGTCTCCTTCATGAGCCGCTCTTCGGTGTCCATCCGAGATCAACCATCCGAACCTCGAAGATCGTCTCCCGCTGTTCTGCTCTCGCACTCTCCTCTCTAGGTAAGATTTCCTCGCCTGTACCTTGACGACTCCCCCTTTCATTCTTGAAGCAGCGTTTCCTCATAGTTGGCAGGGGTTTGAGTTCTCTTCCTCGCGTCACTCCTTCACACTCGCTGCCCTCGAGCTCTCCTATCACCCTCGCGCTCGCTTTTGTCCAGGTCAGATTTTCTCAATTTATGTTGTGATTTTTGTGGAAATTTATGTGGGTAATTGAATATCTTATGGCTCCTTTCCCCTCGAATTGTCCTCTTTGTTCACTGATTTTCTTAACTATGTCCAGCACAATGATCGTAGCAGTTTAATGTGTGGTCTACTCTACATGTTTACGCTATTTTATTGGGAAATAAGTAAAGTTATCTGCCTTCTAAGTTCCAGAAATCTATTTAATACTATTATATAAAGACATGGTTATGTAAAGCAAAACAGTTCAGGATCTCATGAATTATTTGAAGTTCTGTCACGTAAGGTTCTGTATTTGAAGACTCGTGAAGAGTGGATGGCTTATATTTATCTATATGAGATTTGCGTGAATAAAGAAGAATTACTTTAAGATATTGCCGGTATGCAATCTAGGAGGAGCTATATATGACAATTTTCAAAAGAATATCAAGGAAAGACTGCTGGTGGTTTCCAAGAGATTTCAAGATTGACCCTTTGAAAATTCTTTGCTGTAATTTGATTGCTGTTATATGTTCTACTAGTCTAACGAATCCTCCTTCTTTAGGAAAACTATAGTCAGTTTGCTTTCCAGACCCTTTGATCTATATCTAAAATATGTGAATCTTGAACGTCTATTATTATATCTTGCTTGAGCATGAAAGCCATTTCCATGTGACGTTAGTTTATTGTCCGAATTTTTCTTAACTGAGGTCTCGCTTTCACGTCACCTCAACAAGTTCAAATGGAGAGACAATTTCCCAGCGCCACTTAATATTGCTACCTTCCCAACCTGCGATACCTATGAACTGTGATTTTTCCCGATAGAACATGATTAATTCAGTATGTATAACGAGTTATTAACTGCTTGTGGCTAAGATACAATCATCCAAACGGGCATATATTGGTTGTAATTCACATTTCCAGATGATTATTCAAGTATATACATATCTTATAGAAAGGTTGCTAAATTGACAGAACCAACTACCCTATAAATCTGTTCTTTATAGGCACACACAAGGTTACTGATCATTCTAAACAGACCAATTTTCTTAATCAATAGAAAACATCATGAGAAGATTCATCTAGTAGGAGCCGGGATTCGATATTGTTGTCGGTGATAAACGGTTCAGTCCAGAAACTCCCGCTAGACTCTGCAATATATGTGTCGCGAGAAGCTTCGTACTCCGTGTCTGAGAAGTCCACAGCTTCCATGCACGGCAATAATGAAGTCTCCCTCGAGCTCGAAGATGAATGGAGGGACGCAAACCCTTCCACGATCTGAGCAGTCATAGGGCCGTCCATAGGAAGGTCGAGAATATTGTTTGGACTTGTATCGGATATATTATTAGGTATAGCTTCATGATCCCATGAATGATTTTCTGTGATGGTTGCTTCTTGTGGAGACGTTGTTGATGATGGTGGGGTATTTTGATTCAAGTGCTTCTTCAAGTTGGTGTGCCAGTGAGTCTTGACTTTGTTGTCCGTTCTCCCTGGTAACTGAGATGCAATGGCTGACCATCTGTAATATATTGCATGTACAAATCGAACATTAGATATTCCCCTTTCTGGTTAAAATGTGTCATTGTTTTCGTGACGTTTGTTAGTTGCAGAGTGACACACTTGTTCTCCTTTTACAATGTGAAAACTCTCTATTAGTTGTTTTTAACTGTATTGACATAAAACTCATTTTCTTTGGTTGTTCTTTGAGGCTTCTATCTCCTCTGTTAGTTGTTCTTTACTAGTTCACCTTGATTTGGCTTTAATTCAATTGCTGAATTTTTTTCTTTATCATATGTCTCTCAAATCTGTTCATGCTCATATTGTTGGAAGATGGCGACTTCAACAATGGAAAAGGCATATTGGACTGCTGAAGATGTGGAAACATTTTATAAGTTGTGTGTTGAACAAATCAATAAGGGTATTCGTCCTGCAACCAACAAGAGAGATGGATGGACTGTCATAATTAATAAGTTCGAGGAGTTGAGGCGCAAAAAGTACGATAAAACTAAAATGAAGAGTAAGTGGGATAATCTTAAGGAAGAATGGAAAAGATGGAGGACATTAGTTTATAGTGAAACGGGATTAGGATGGGATCCAAGGAAGAAAACCATCGATGCGAGTGATGAATGGTGGGAGAGCAAAATCCAGGTGTTTATCATTTGTTCTTTTACTTTTCGATTAAGTTCTCATTTTTAATTATATACAACTTACTCAAACGCTTTTTATAACAGGCCAATCATAATGTTAAGGTTTTTAAGACAAAAGGCATACCTCCTGATCTTTAAGTGTCGCTAGATAGAATGTTTAGGGATATAATTGCTACTGGAGGAATCACTTGGAATCCTGCACAAGATTTATGTATTGATAAGGATGTTGATGCCACACAATGCAATATTGATGATGCCATAGGATCTACTGATGATAATTTGGAATGTCATGTGGATGAAAATATTGATGAACCAATTCAAAATCAGGCTCATAAAAGAGTAGCGTAGACTTCAATGAGGCAAACTCGAGGAAAGAAAGACAAGAATTTGAGCCCGGCACAAATGCTTGGAAGCCAAATTAACAGGCTTTCTTCTGTTGTTGAAAGTAGGAGTGCTGATGCTGTTGCCTCTCGAGTATATGAGGGATTTGGTCCTTACAAGGACCTCATATCTATGTTGGATGTCATACCGGAGATTGTGCAAGATGAAAAGCAGTACTTTTTTGCAATCAAACATTTTAAGAAAAGGGTGGACAATAGGCAGGTCTTCATGAGCTTGAATACTTATGTCCTGAGGGTGAAGTATCTCAAGCTTGAGATAGAAGAACTTAATCATGACTAAAATGTTGTCATAGCTTCTTATTTGAATTCTTGAATATGCTATTTTATTTTTATATGCTAACTCTATTTAAATTATGTATGGACCTAATTTATATTAATTTTTTTAATGTGAGAATTGTTTCTAATTGGGGTTTTCTTTATGTGGTTGACTTTGCATATATATGTTGATTGATACTATTGCTTTTCTTAATGGATTGTCAAGATTATTCATTATTTTTCTTATTCTAACTCTATAATTTGTTACGTTAGGCAATTATGGATGATTCTCAAGAAAAGGAAAATCGTGAACAAGAGGAAGATGAATTATTGGATTTGCTTTCAATTGCCAATGCTTCAATTACTTTTCAAGCAACGCACCTTAGCAAACAACCTTCTATGACCTCATCATATACAGGTCATGCATGGATGAGAGAGTTGATGGCTGAAGATACTAATCCAATAAGTTGCTATAATATGTTTAGAATGCATAGGGATGTATTTAATAATTGAACACATGACTTAGTAACACGCTATGGCCTTAAAGGATCTAGGAATACTAATGTTGTAGAAATGGTTGGAATGCTTCTTTATATATTGGGACATGGTTTAGGTAACAGGGTAGCACAAGAGCGTTTTCAATGCTCTAGGAAAACCATAAGTAGGCATTTTAGTTTAGTTTTAAATAAAGTATGCAATATGGGAAAAGATTTGATCCAACCAATTGCTCGACAATTTCGGGAAGTTCCGGAGAAGATTAAGAAAGATCAACGATTTTATCCATCTTTTAAGGTAAGTTACGATTGTACAATAAAAACAAAAAACTAAATTTAAATCATGTAATATTTGCATTATTTGTTTTAGGATTGCATTGGAGCTATGGATGGTAAACATATCCCAACAGTGTTACCAGGGTATGATCAAATTCGCTTTATTGGTCGAAAAGGAAAGACAACTCAAAATGTGTTGACCGTATGTAATTTTAATATGGAATTTATTTACGTTTATGCCAGTTGAGAGGGACAAGTTCATGATACTCGAGTCATCTATGATGCCATTGGAAGACGCGATGCACAATTTCCCCATCCACCTCCAGGTTGGTTAATTAATGGTTTATGAACATCCATATATAAATATATATTTATGTGGCATATGTTAATTAAATTTATATTATATTTGTGTAGGTAAATATTATTTAGTAAATGCTAGATATCCAAATCTCACAGGTTATTTGGGGTCATATAGAGAAGTTATATATCATTTGCCAGAATTTCGATAAGGTCCTACACTTACGGGTCATCGAGAAGTGTTCAACCGTGCACATTCCTCACTTCGCTCAGAAATTGAATGAGCCTTTGGCGTATTAAAAATGAAGTGGAAGATTTTAACTACTATGCCAAGTTATCCTTATGAAAAGCAAGTGCAAATTGTCATAGCTACAATGGTTTTGCACAATTTTATAAGAAAAATGCTGTAACTGATACGATTTTGAAATAGCAGATTTGGATCCTGAATATGAATATTCAGTTGACCATGATGTTGTAAATGAGGGGACAAGTGCTTCAAATGATAATGCATTCCCTAACATGTCACATTTACGTGATGAAATAGCTATGAACTTAATAAATAGTTAAGGACCTTTGTAATATTTAACTATAACTTATTTCTTTCTTTCAGACATATGTTGTTGTCATGTTTATTGTAATGAAATTACTCTATTTTTAATTGAGTTTGATGTGATTTTTTTATTTAAAATTTTATTAATATGTCTCTTATACATTATTATCAACTTGAAAAAATATATAAAAGTTAAGGTCATTGATTTTTATTTTTGATTTTAAACAAATTAAAGTTGCAAAATTTTAAAATTGGCACATGAAAGGACTTTCCAAATTTAATGTGTTTACCAAACAGCATTTTCCCCAAGTTGCATCTCAAGGCATCTTTTCAATTTTTTACCAAACAGCATTTGCATTTCGCCAAACTCCTTTGGACTAAAGGCCTTTGCATTTCTCCAAGGACATTCCCCCAAAGCCGAACCAAACGGGACCATAATTAAAACATGATCGGACGTCTTACGGATCAAATTAATAATTACAGTAATTCTAGGCAAACCCTACGGATAATGCCTAAAATATCCATGAAATGAACATCGACATCCAATGTTCTAATTTAAATAATAATGAAGCTTAATTAAAAAAAACTACCTTAACAGCTTCTTCTTTTAAAAAAAAATAAAAGGAAACCGGCGCATGGGATTTGCGACGATGATTTGCGCCGAGGTCGGGGACGGTGGAATGGGCGTTGGGCAGCGGGAGCAGCAATGGCAGTGATGGTGCTGCTGGTGGCTGCAGCGAGGCGACAAAGGTGTTACTGGTGGCTGCAGCGAGGCAACAGAGGGCAGCAGCAGGCAGCGGAGAAGAGACGGCGGCGTTGGGCATCGGTGACGTAGGTTGCTGGCGTTAGGTGCACGAATCGAACAGGCGGAGGCACGGGCGTGGCGACAGCATCGGGCAGAGCAGGGATGGTGGCGCGACGTCGGACGGAGGCAGAGGCGCGGTCGTCAGAGCTCGGGGTTGCAGCTGAGGTGGTGTGACGTCGGAGAGAGATAGAGGCGCCGTCGTCAGGGCGTCTGGTGTTCGGCACTACTGGTGCGGGCAAAAAGAGGCGGAGCGCGCGATGCAACGGCAAGAAGCGTGGTGATGTCAATTGTATGGGTGCGGTCGTCAAGTCGTCTGGCATTTGGTGCTGCTGGTACAGGCAGAGGGAGGTGGAGCAAGCGACGCAGCGGCGGCGAGCGCGGTGACAGCGGTTCGTGGAGGCGCACGGAGGGTGGATGGCGCTCAGCGACAAAGGAGGGAGACACGGGCAAGCGATGGCAGCAATAGGGGGCGCGGCGACGGTAGGGTGGCGAAGGTCGCTGGTGTCGGGCGTTGGGCATAAGCCAAGGAAGAAGACGACTCTTTTTTTATTTTTATTTTTTGTCTTTTCCTTCTCTTTGCTCACTCTCTCCTCTCTTGTCTTTTCAACAGGCTTTCTCATTGCTGCACTCTTCTTTCTTTTCCTCTGACAAGAGAAGAAAAGAAAGAAAATTGTGGCTTCCCTAGTCAATGAAAAGGGGGTTCTTGCTTCTCCTTTTTTCCCCTTTTTATCTCTCTCATGCCTTGTTTCACGAATTCTCTCCCTCACGCTTCTTCTCTGTACTCTTTCTTGCACGAATTCTTTTCATGATTTTTTTTTGTCCCCTCCCTCTCGTCATTCGTGCGGGCTAACCCCTTTTTATATGCAATGAAATTGAGCCCCTATATGGAAGAAGCATAATTTCCTTTTCTTTTCGATTGCATCACGAGCGGCCAAGGTGCAATCTTCACGATTTTATTTCATTTTATTTCCTTTGTTCATGCCCATCGACGATTGAAAGATGTGATGTTTCTTTTATTATGTCAAAAATGCATATTACCCGAAGATTAATGCCAAATATATATCCCATCTGAAATATTCCATCGAAACCTTCCAATTTTCAGTGAAAGATACCTCTCGGTATATATCATTTGAATATATAAAAGATTTACTGAATATATCAAATCGTTATTCCTTATCATAACAAGATGCGCCTAAAATTATATTCTATGCAATTTTTTTCTTTTTTTGGCATTAAAATTAATCCCTTAATTTTATGCAAAAAATAAATCACTAGGTCGCCAAAATTTAGGTGTCAACACTGTGCATCTTGAGGAAAAACATTGTTTTGGGTATTTTTCCTTTTTTTAACATTAAAAGAATATTTTGATTTTTGATCTTTTTTTGAAAAATAAATATTTTTTGGCATTTTTCTGATTTTTTTTTGAAAAATTGGGGAAACATGAGATATTTTGGGGTTTTTTTTATTTTTATAAAAAAATAAATTATTATTTTGGTATTTTTATTTATTATTAATTATTAAAATATTATAAATGACCCGGCTCGGATTCCCGAGTTGGGCTTGACCGGGTCGCCACCAATGGCCCATAGGCATGCCACATGGGTCGAATCGAGCTTCCTCAGTCCACAAAGTCGGCCCATGGATTTTGCAAAGCCCAACCACCGTTGACCAAAAATGGTCGAAGCCCTACCTAGTTGAGATCCATGCCCGACTCGGTTTTCGATCAAAACCCTACCCCGTTTGGAAACCTTCGCCCGACCCGATTTTGACTTGATGGGCGCCCCTCTCCTTGCTCACGTCTTTGCGGCACTGATGATGGTGGCTGAGGCATCGCTGGGTAGACAAACGGCAACGATGACAGTGACAATGATGACAATGACGATGGCAATGAGTCGCTCAACGGCGTTGCGGTACAACGGCGGGCTATTCAATGGGGGTGGTGTCACGGTACAGCAATAGCAAGCAAGGCTTGCATCGAGGGACCTGGGGACGCAACGGCAAGGTGGCAAGCGGTGTCGGAGGATGGTGGCTCGGCTCAAGGCAGCTGGTTTGGGGCTCGATTGCGGCGATGGCGTCGAGGCTACGAGGGTGTTCGATGGCGCGAGGCTAGTCAACAAGCGACACTTTGGTTGGTCATCGGGGGACAGAGTGGCTTAAGGACAATGCCAAGTGGTAACGACACGGTGAAAGTTCGGTACAACGACCACGAGTCTTTCCCCTTTCTAGATCCGGTGTCCATACGACCTCTTCTTCTCTTAGAGCTCCAAATCTAGCCTCGATCTCGACCTCCCTCTCCGGCCGACCTCGGATCTTCGGCCACTCACCTTCGGGCCTCCCCTAAAGTCTCTCAGGGAAGGATTTCGAGGCTTGCTGTCAGTGATTGCTCTCGACGTCGTTTTGGCCTTCCCCCGACTCCTTATTTATAGGCGCAAAGGGTCGGTCGGCGAAGGCTAGGTCGGCGATCCTTGGTGCGCCAACCGGCCTCATTCTGCTGGCCGAACCGGCGTCATCTTAGCCACCCTCCTATGTCCCTTGTTCTGCATTAATGGCATGTCTCCCTCACTACCGGTCTACCCTCGCCTCAACCTGTAGCTTGTCATCATGCATGAAACACAAAGGCATGGGGAAGAAGATGGAAGAAGAAGGAAGAAGGAGGGGGAAAGGGGGCCAGGTCACGCGGCCCGGTCGTAGGGGCCTGCACGAGAGAAAAAAAGGAGGGGGAGGGCTCGTAGGCCCACCCCGGCTGTTGTTTCTGTTTTCTCTTTTTTTCCATTTTTTGGTTTTCTTTTCTTTTTCCTTTATTATTATCTATTATTTATTATCCGAAAAGAGTAGAAAAAAGACAATATTAAGAATTATGTCGCATTATGGTAAGATGAAGTTAAAATTTAGCAAATTAAAGAATGACCTCCTTAAATCATAATATGTCTGTTGGAGAAATCTTCTTGGACTATTTTGAAGCTGACAAAACGTTTCCATCAGTCTAGTCTGAAGATTTACAGACTCTACTATTTAAAGTCTGAAGACCTCTGGACTGTCAGACTCAAGACTCAAAGTCTATTCTCATTAACAGTTCCTAATCCGTCGAAGAAGGGCTATCCGAACTGGGTGTTTCATTAAGGATTTAACCTTATCGACTGGAGAAGATCTCTTGGCTGGATATGACATAACCGAATTCTTTATTTGATCATGATTGATTCAGAGATTAAGGATCCGATGATTGGCGAAGTATACTCGGAAGGTTCTATTTATGGAAACCGAGATCCTGATTGTATGGGCGAGCAGGATTGATGGGCTATCGACATGTTCCTTAAATAGCTCAAATGATCTTCCTAATTGACTCCGTCCAACAGGTAGATTGAAGGAATTTCTTTGGTAAGTGTCAACGGGTATGATGGCATAAAAGAGTATATAAGGAAGACGTTCTAGTTGTTCGAGTGTGTGCGCCATAGAAGAATTCCAAAGTCTGAAGCTCTTTGTTCTTAGTCAATTCATTTGTTGAGCGAAATCTTGTACGCAAAAAAGAGTCTATATCTTTGAGAAACCTTGAGGAAGTGTGGTAAAGTATCTACACTGTGGAATCAAGGGAGAGCTTTGCTTGTCAGTAACAACTCTTTTGTTCATAGTGAAATCCAGCCGGTGGGCTGTCGGTGAAGAGTGGACGTAGACTTGGAATAAGCCGAACCACTATAATCTCGTATTCGTTTTCTCTTCCTTACTCTTTTTACTTTGATCATAATTCGTTTTTGCTAACAAAAGGCGAACTTTCTTTCTATTGTCTATTTCGTATTGCTCTCTTATCTCGAGAAATTACTTTTTCACCTATTCACCCCCTTCTAGGTGCTTATACTAGCTATCTCAATTGGTATCAGAGCCTGTGTACTCACTTTGTTTGAAGTGTTTTACTTCAGAGTTAAAGATCCATGACTAGTATGTTGGCTCCAGGGCTAGTAGAAAGGCAAAGCAATACCAAACCGCCTTACTTTGATGGAGAGGATTACAACATATGGAAAAACAAGATGAAGGCGTTCCTAAGATCAAAGGATCCTTTGGAATGGAACGTTGTAGACAAAGGAATCATTCCTAAAGCTACACTTGTCTCAGAGAGAGGAAAAGATACTGTTGAGTCTAGTGAAATGCCTCAGGAAGAGATAACCAAGAGACAAGCTCTTGATGCAAAATCAATTTATTCTTTATATTGTGCTTTGTCACCCACTGAATATAATAGAATATCTTTTTGTGTTACAGCGAAAGAAGTTTGGGATAGATTACATATCACCTATGAAGGAACCGATCAAGTGAAAGAAACCAGAATCAATATTCTCATCGGTCAATACGAAGCCTTCAAAATGAAATCAGGAGAATCTATTACTAACATGTTTAGTCGTTTTACAGAAATCGTGAATGGTCTTGAAAATCAAGGTCAACCAATTTCTGATCCCATGAAAGTTAACAAACTACTGCATGGACTCTCCAAGGATTGGAATCACATAAAGACCTCAATAAGGAAGACACAAAGAATTATGCCACTTTCGGTTGATGAATTGGTTGGGACTCTTCAGTCTTATGAAGTGGAGCGAATCAACGAAGATGAAGATCCTAAAGGTAAGAAATCCATTGCATTAAAATCTAATTATGATTCTGATGTTACAGATTCTGAAGACGATACGGATGATGAGGAGTTTGCTCTCATGATAAGAAGATTCAGAAAGCTGAACAGAAAAGGAAGAAGAGTCAATCCAAAGAAACAAATTTTTCAAAATCAACGAGACTAAGTTTGTTGAGGATGATGAATCAAACAAAGATGTAGTCTGATTTGAATGTAAGAAAAAGGGACACATTAGACCCAACTGTCCTCTTCTGAGGAAGAAGAAAGGAAAAGCTAAAAAGTATCGAAAAGCTCTTAAAGCAGAAACCTGGAGTAATACAGAGTGTGAAGAAAGTGATGATGATTATGCCAATATATGTTTGATGGCACAATCTGATTCAGATTCAAACTCCGAGACAGACTTCCGATTCTGACGGTGAATTTGAGTTGAGTAACTTTAAAATCCCTATTAAAGTTTCTAAATACATTGATGAGTTGTGTTTTAGTCTTAAGACTTCTCTTAAAAGGATTTCCAAACTCAAAAAGGAAAACTTTGCACTGAAACAACAAGAAAATGTTTTGAAAGAAAAAGTAAAATGTTTAGACATGAATGTTTCTACTCTTAAAGAAAGTGAAGATAATCTTTTGAAAGAAAATGTATTTTTAAAAAATGACATATCAAATATTTCCAAAAGATTTTCAATAGGATCTGAGAAACTTGAGAAAATTCTTTCAGCTTAAAGACCTTATTTCAATAAATCTAGTTTGGGAATGACTATGGAAACCATTCCTTTAATTGATTTTCCTAAAGTGAATGAAAGAATTAAGCAAAGACCCACAAGAAATGCTTACAAAAATCATTTTAAAAAGATCTTTGTAAAACCAATAGGTCGCAATGCTCTCAGATATTCAAAGTGCAATAGTGCAGATCATTTTGAAAATAAAGTCATATGGTTTGGAAACCTGTTAAGAAAGTATGGGCAAAAACTGCATATCATACTAACACCAATGGACCCAAGAAAATATGGGTACCAAAGAAAGCTTGAGTCTCTTTTCTAAATGCAGGTCAATATCAAGAAAAAGGTTAAATGGTATCTGGATAGTGGATGCTCAAGACATATGACAGGAAATTCAAGTTGCTTCATAAAACTCATACAAGTAAATGGTGGAAAAGTCTCATTTGGAGGAAACAGCAAAGGAAGAATTGTGGGATTCAGAACCGTAAAGATTGGAAACCTCACAATCAGCAATGTTTCTTTAGTGGAAGGACTCAACTACAATGCTCGACGTATCGATCACTGTGATACCAATTTCAAAATCAACTTTCAAGAGAGAATATGTTCAGAAACCAGTAAAGATTCTACTCAGTCATTCATGGGTCGAAGACATGAAAATATCTACCTCTTGGATGTGAAACCAGATGAATCGCAATGTCTACTCAATTCAAGACGAAGCGAACTTATGGCACAGAAAGCTTGGGCACATCAATATGAAGCAGATAGCCAAAATTTCAGCAAAGAAGCTTGTTCGTGGTTTACCCAATCTATCATACCAAAAGTCTTATCTATGTACACCATGCATATTGGGAAAGCAGGTGAGAAATTCCTTTAAACCAATAAATCAAGTTTCCACTAATCGTGTATTGTAGCTTCTGCATATGGATCTCTTTGGACCAACCAGAACTCAGAGCATTGGAGGTAAGAAATATTGCCTAGTAATTGCGGATGACTACTCACGATTTACTTGGGTATATTTCCTGACAAGTAAGTTTGAAACCTTCTCTTACTTTGGAAAATTTGCTAAAAAGGTTCAAAATGAAAAAGGGTATGTTATTTCAAGTATAAGAACAGATCATGGAGGTAAATTTGAAAATCAAGATTTTACAAAATCTTGTGATGAATTTGGTTTTCAGCATGTGTTTTCCTCTCCATATACTCCAGAGCAAAACAGAGTTGTGGAAAGAAAGAATAGGTCGCTTCAAGAAATGACTAAAACTCTTTTAATTGAAAGTAACATCTCTTCATGATTTTGGGCTGAAGCAGTTTCTATAGCCTTGTTATATTATTAATAGAGTTTTTCTAAGGCATATTCTAGAAAAAAACCCCCTATGAGTTATTCAAAGAAAAGAAGCCTATTGTTTCATACTTTCATGTGTTTTGGATGTAAATGCTTTATATTAAAAATGCAAATGATCGAGTTGGCAAGTTTGAAGAAAATCGACGAATGCATCTTCTTTGGATATTCTACCTCAAGCAAAGCCTACGAGTCTACAACAAGAAGACTCAACTGTGGAGGAATCAATGAATGTCAAATTCCAAGATTCTATGTAAAATGAATCTATTCGTACTCATCTTGAAGAATCAACTCAAGCCCAGACTCTACAAAGTCTAAATCTTAAGAAGCAAAGCTGGACTTTGAAAAACTAGCAACAAGTGATTATTGAAGATTCAAATTAAGGAAGTGATCATCAACCCGACAAATCAACCAAGAATCGGAAGCATAAGTCCAAATCATCCCAAAGATCTCATTATTGGGGACATTAATGAAGGAATTCGTACAAGATCCAAAAGGCGCGAAGAGTCTAGTGTTGTGGCTCTTATTTCTAAAATATAACCCAAAAACATAGAATAAGCTTTATCTGATGAAAGCTGGATTGAAGCTATACAAGAAGAACTCGGACAATTCAGTATTAATGATGTCTGGGAATTAACTCCTAAACCAAAAGGTAAATCTATTATTGAAACTAAATGGGTTTTTAGGAACAAGATGAACAAGAAAGGAAATGTCGTAAGAAACAAAGCAAGACTCGTGGCCAAAGGATATACGCAAGAAGAAGGGATAGACTATGATGAGACTTACGCACCAGTAGCGAGGTTAAAAACAATTAGATTATTACTTGTTTTTGCTTGTCATAAGAGTTTCAGGTTATTCCAAATGGACGTTAAAAGTACTTTCCTGAATGGATTTATCCAAGAGGAAGTCTAACAACCACTAGGTTTTGAAGACCCAAGGAAACCAGATTTTGTATTCAAACTCAAAAAGGCTTTATATGGTCTAAAGCAAACACCTCAAGCTTGGTACAACAGGCTGAGTAAGTTTTTAATTCAAAATGGCTTTGTCAAAGGTAAAGTAGACACTACTCTGTTTATCAAAAGAGAAAGCAAAAGTTTTATACGTGTTCAAATATATGTTGATGATATTATTTTTGGATCCCCTAATGAAAGTCTGTGCAATAAATTCTCTAGGTCTATGCAGGATGAATTTGAAATGAGCATGATGGGTGAGTTAACCTTCTTTCTCGGGCTTCAAGTGAAACAACTGAAGAAAGGAACTTTTATTCATCAAGAAAAATATGCTAATGATCTTGTCAAAAAGTTTGGACTAGAAAATTGCAAAAAGGCTGATATACCAATGTCAAGTTCCTCGAAGATAGACAAAGATGAAGGAGGAAGAAAAGTTGATCAGAAGTTATACAAGAGTATCATTGGATCACTTATTTATCTTACTACTTTTAGACCTGACATTTTGTTTAGTGTTTGCATTTGTGCCAGATTTCAAGCAGACCCTAAAGAATCTCATTTAAGTGCTGCAAAGCGTATTATCAAATATATTGCATCAACTTCAAACTTTGGTTTTTGGTATCCTAAAAAGGGAGACTTTACTCTTCTTGGATACTCAAACGCAGACCTAGCCGGATGCAGAGTTGATAGAAAGAGCACCTCAGGTACCTGTCAACTACTTGGAAGCATGACAGTATCTTGGTTTTCAAGGAAGCAAAGTACAGTAGCTCTCTCTACAGCAAAAGCAGAATATGTAGCTCTTGGGAGTTGTTGTTCACAAATTCTGTGGATAAAACAACAACTAAGAGACTTTGGAATTGAAGATTCATGCACGGAGATTAAATGTGACAACACCAGCGCAATCAATCTCACTAAGAATCCAATTCTTCACTCAAAAGCAAAACATATAGATATTCGACATCACTTCATTAGAGATCATGTTCAAAATGGAGAAGTTTCGATTCAATTTGTTGACTCAAAAACCAACCGCGAATATTTTTACAAAGTCTTTAGAGAAAAATCAATTTGAAGCTATTCGTTCCAAACTCAAAATCTTAAAGTCTCGAGGAAATTCAGACTCGGGACTGAAAGTCTAAAGATACCTGGACTCGATGATCAAGTTTTTCTTTTGTAAGTTATTTTACTTTATTATCTCTCGAATCTCATCTCGAAAAGGTACGATCATCAACCATGTTTGATTATTGCTATCTTTAATTGACGTGATTATTGCAACGTTTCCTTTTCGAAAAAGGAGTTATTTTTTAAATGACAATTATCTAATTTTTTTAAAAAGGCAATTATTTTAAAAAAAATGCATCTTTTTACTTTCTTTTATGACGTTCCGTATGCCTCTCTTCGACTGTCTTATATACTGTTGTTTCTTCTTCGCTTTACTCTCAAAAACCCTAAGAGAGCACCGGTCTTCCATTTCTATTTTCTTCTCTTGTTTAATCTTCGAAAAGTTGTCATCTTTCTTAGGAAAGTCAAGTTTGGAATCTTTCGAAGACTGTAAAGATGTCGTCTCAAATGAAGTCTTTGAGGATCGCAAACAGGGGACCATAGCAAATGCGTGAGGGGCCTACGCACTTTGATCTCATCGAGGAAGAAGAGTTTCCTAGTTTTCTAGTCAGCAGCAGAGCCCACAACATTCTCAGCAGTGTCCATCTACTCCATCTAGACCATAGGATGTTGCTTGTCGAGAAGAGGAAGAAATAATCAAAGATGCAGAACCCATAAGATCTTCTAAGCCCTCTTTTATCTACAAGCTTTATCGTGCTTTGAAAAGGGGTGGAACTCCTTTGAACCACATTGATGAATTTTTGAAAGACAAAAGGTACAAAAAGAAACCTTCTTTTTACGCACAATGGAACGGTTGGGAATTGCCCCTGCTGGATCGGCAGAAGAAGCAATGGCAAATATTCCAATCAATCCTCGTGTTGGAGGGCTGAATCAGATAGATGGGAATGATGATGACAAGTTGTACAATCAGTTCTAGCCAAAAATGGGTGTTGCAGCAAAAATTTGGGGAAAAAGGACAGACTTGTTTCGATCGGATGAACAAAAGCATGTATACTCTAAGTTGTTGAAGTGTGGGATGATAAACCCTAGAAGTGTGGATTTTGATTTCCTTGATGCTGTGAATGTTAATTTAAGGGAAAAATTTAGTCTTCTTCAACTTGAACAGTTCTGTTCTGACTCTACAGAAGCCTATGCTGAACTCACTGCTTATTTCTATTCGAATCTTAGTTTATTGGATGCGAATAGATTCTCTTTTAGTGTCTGAGATCAGGACTATGTGGTGGATGTAGATATGTTGGCTGATGTCATTGGGGTTGAGAGAGGGAGATATCAACCTATCAATATCTCCATTGCTCGTGCTACGTTGGAACTTGTTAAGGATAGAAAGACAGAGGTAAAGGTTTCTTACTCGAGGATGAGTGCGTTTAACATTTTGCTTCACAAGATTGTGCTTAATTGCCTCAGACCAAAATCTACTTCAAAGACTGATGTTTCAAACTTAGAGGTAAAGCTGATGTATGCAATCAATGCTGGGAAAAAGTTTTCTCTTCCTCACACTATTATGTTCCACATGTATAGAGCAGTGGTGAAGGACAATGGTCAACTTCCTTATCTAGCTCTTGTGACAAAGTTATTCAGACATTTGAATGTTCAGCCTCCACGATTTCTCTGTGTTCGATCTTGTGATCAAATGGTAGTGGGACTGAAAATGGTGTCTAAAATGCGTCTGAAGGAACTCAACAAGGCGTTGGAGAAATTCAAGGAGAAAACCCCTGTCAAAACTCATCAAATCTCTTTAGCAACAAAAAGAAAAGGGAATGAGCCCATGGTTGCTCTATCCAAGAAAAGAAGAGCTCTCATCGTTGAGGATGAAGATGATGAGGAAGACATCACCATTTCTGCAATGGCATTGAAAAACCTGAGTCGTTCTGTTCCATAATCAACGGACCGACAAGAGAAAGACTCAGAACAGAGGACTAGAGAAAGAGAAGATTTGGAAGCAGAAGAGAAAGAAACAAAGGAGAGAGAAGCTGAAGAAAGAGATGCAGAGGAGGAGAGATTTGAAGAAGAGGAAAGAGGAAATCAAGAGGAAGGAGAGCATGAGGAACTCTCTTCTCCACCTGAAGGCATGGAAACAGGGGGAGACCATGAGAAAAGAGGAATGTCCTCATATCCTGCTACCAGTGAAGGAGTCAGTCGCTCTCCAGTAGATCTAGAGGACATCTATGCCTCTCAATTTCCTGAAGAGGGACATGATGTTTCATCGCCCAATCTGCGTGATTATGCTGATTTGCCATCGTCTGCCTTTACTCCATCTGATCGTGCAGAAGCCAGTATGCAAACTGATAATTCAGCAGATTTTCGCAGAATTCTTGATGTTCTCTTAGAAATGAGGGGTCAGATATATGCTCTGGGATGCGAAGTTCAGAATTTGCAGACTGCAGGTCAAGCTTTTTCAGTTTCTTTGAATGATCATATCCAAGCCCTTTCTCTTCAGATTCAGGCAAATGCTAAGGGTGAAGATGTGGCACAACTGAAGGAGGACTTGAAAAAGCTGGAAGACATTGTCCAGTCAATGGGAGACTTCCAGCTCATTCATGTTCCCAAGCATTCTTGATTCCATTCTCTTCCCATCTAAACCTTTTTTAAGATGACAAAAAGGGGGAGAGATGTGATTTAAAACTTTGAACCTTAAACTTTTTGAACTTTTGGTTTGTTTTGATGTTCGACTTGACTTTTGTGTCTAGCTGTGGACTGAATTTGGGATTTAGGTTTGACTGCTTATATTAAGTACTATTGATATCTTATGAATGGCTTTACTCACATGAAAGACTAACCTATTTTTTGTGGTTGTAGATTCTAGTGTTATCATTAAGTTATTTATCTTTATGAGATATCCATATTTGCTTGAGTAAAGTTTTGCAGGTCAAAGTTATCCAAATCTGAAGGAAAGTTTTGTCAACATCAAAAAGGGGGAGATTGTTGGAGAAATCTTCCTGGAGTATTTTGAAGCTGACAAAACATTTCCATCAGTCTAGTCTGAGGATTTACAGACTCTACTATTTAAAGTCTGAAGACCTCCGGACTGCCAGAATCAAGACTCAAAGTCTATTCTCATTAACAGTTTCTAATTTATCGAAGAAGGGCTATCCAGAACTGGGTGTTTCATTAAGGATTTGATCTTATTGACTGGAGAAGATCTCTTGGCTGGATATGACATAACGGAATTCTTTATTTGATAATGATTGATTCAGAGATTAAGGATCCGATGATTGGCGAAGTATACTCGGAAGGTTCTACTTATGGAAACCAAGATCCTGATTGTATGGGCGAGCAGGATTGATGGGCTATCGACATGTTCCTTAAATAGCTCGAGTGATCTTCCTAATTGATTCCGTCCAACGGGTAGATTAAAGGAATTTCTTTGGTAAGTGCCAACGGGTATGATGGCATAAAGGAGTATATAAGGAAGACGTTCCAGTTGTTCGAGTGTGTGCGCGATAGAAGAATTCTGAAGTCTGAAGCTCTTTGTTCTTAGTCAATTCATTTGTTAAGCGAAATCTTGTACGCAAAAGAGAGTCTATATCTTTGAGAAACCTTGAGGAAGTGTGGTAGAGTATCTACACTGTAGAATCAAGGGAGAGCTTTGCTGTAACAACTCTTTTGTTCATAGTGAAATCCAGCCAGTGGGCTGTCAGTGCGGAAGAGTGGACATAGGCTTGGAATAAGCCGAACCACTATAATCTATGTGTTCATTTTCTCTTCCTTACTCTTTTTACTTTGATCATAATTCGTTTTTGCTAACAAAAGGCGAACTTTCTTTCTATTGTCTATTTCGTATTGCTCTCTTATCTTGAGAAATTATTTTTTCACCTATTCACCCCCCTCTAGGTGCTTATACTAGCTATCTCAATGTCAAGGGGCAACAGTGATCTAATTATCTGCTTAATCTTTCATCATGAGAGAAGCATAAATATTTTAGCCAAGTTGATAAAATGGATGTGTTTCCTATTAATTTGAAGCCACGAATTATCGTAAGGATTCCCACGTAATATATGTATTAGACATAAGCAATAATTTCTCTCTACTTTATGAATATGAGTATGCATATATTGTTTGTGAATTACCTGGGGAATTCACAACTGAGAATTGATTTCTGAACATATTCCTCCATAAGTACCCGTCGTCCATCAATATATGATCCAGTCTTGTATGTGTAACCAAAGTTTTTCTACAGAAAAATGAGTAATTCACACTTTATGTTAGAATTATTTAGATCCATATTTATCTCTTAACTAATAACAAAACAAATAAAAAAACATAGATGAGAAATTACTGAAAATGGATGTATCATTTGGTGAAGTACTCGGGTAATTCGGAGTTGAAAATTAACTTCTGATCATATTTCCTCCATTGATGCCCGTCATTGATCAATTATGGTCTAGTCTTGTCCATGTATCTTAAGTCCTTTTGTGCAAAAGTGAGTAATTCTCATTAAGCCTCTTTCATCCTCTGCCCAATAACAAAATAAATGAAATAGCAAAACAATCATTTCTATTCTCTGCAAGCTAGACAAGCTAGTTATATTCCAATCATCATCTGTTAAGTCATGTCCCAAAATCATATTAATAGTTAAAGAATCTTTGTTTGTATTCCATTTTTTTCCTAAATTCTAAGAGATCTTTACACTGTCATTTTCGAACATGTGATGCTCGCCTTATATGTAATCGTTCTTCCCAAAAAGAACCTTCATATGTGTTCTAAACTATGTGAAACTCCACTTGAATAGATAAATTACTTATCGTCTTGTTTGGGATTAAGGCTAGTGTTGAAGCAGGCGAGGATGGAGGAGTCCCCAGGGCTTGATGAATCCAGGTTGATTGGGGGGCCTTTGAGGATGAGGTTCTCGCAAGTGTGGTGGCCTCGGTACATGGTCCTGTAGACGGGCGGGTCATCCTTCATCTTTTGGACCTGCTTGGTTGCTTGATATCCCTGGTCGAACTTGTGATCGGACCTGTACTATTCACTGCCAGTGCCCCGCAAACACAGCTTTAATCACAAGCAATAACACATTATTTGCTTAATTGTTCATCTGGAGAGAAGCGTAATAATTTAGCCAAGTTGATAGACGCATGTGTTTCTTATTAAATTTGAAGACATAACTTACGGTAAAGATCCCCCATGATATTTGTTTTACACATCAAGCAAGAAATTATTTTTCTCTACTTTATCCAATATTTTTCTCAATATATGCATATATATGAGATATTTTTGGAAAAAGGTATATTATCTTTGAAGTACCTGATGAATTCAGAGATGAGAATCATTTTCTAACCATATTTCCTCCATTGGTGCCCGTCGTCAATCAAATTATGGTCCAGCCTTGTCCATGTATCTAAAGTCTTTCTGTACAAAAATGTGTAATTTTACATTTTATGTTAGAATTACTTAGACCCATATATATATAACAAATAAACAACTTCTATTCTCTGCAAGTCAGACAAGCTCGTTATAATTCAATCATGATCTGTCAAGTTGTGTCCCAAAATCATATGAACGGTGAAACCATCTTTTCCATCTTTCAATGTCTTCTCATTATCCTAAATTCTATGAGATCTTCACAATATCATTTTCAAACATGTGATGCTCACCTTAAATGTGATCATTCTTCCCAGAAAGAAACATGTGACAGTCCCTATTTCCTAATTCTCTCGCCTCATCTCGCTCTCGATCACCTTTCAGCTGAGCTCTCATCTGCAGCCCTCTATCGCGGCATCACAGTCACGGCATCAGCTCTGGCCCTCCCTCTCACTCACTGCCTCGTCACCCTCTTTACCTTTCCCTCTCGGTTGCCTCCGCTTATGTAGTGATCGTTGTATCCAATTTATGAACAGCAAAGCAACCTTTCCAAGTCTTTGTTCTTCCCAAGTTCTAAGAGATCTGTCCACTTACATGAAAAACACGAATTTCTGTGCTTAGTTACCTTCTATTGTAACATCCGCGGCGATCTCTAGGAACTGAAGTCTCGCTACTCTCCTTGGAGTCCTCGGACTTGACACAGGCCATGAGCGGGACTTGCAAAACCTCGTTGGGCTCGGCGTGGCTCAGCAGCGACAGGGTTTTGTTGAACGACTTGATGACATTATGGACCAGATCTTCGGCAGACACAGGGTGCCGGACGTCGCTGCCATTGCCGGCTTGAGAGAGGGCATTGAAGAGATCTTGGAGCTTCTTCGCGGATTCCTGGCCATAGAGGAGTTCTTTCATGGCGTCTTTGCAACTCAAGGGGTGGTTCTCAGGCCAAGAGGAACGATACATTGATGAGCGTGATTGTTGCAGTGATTATAGTGTTATGTAAACCGATTTTGTGGACCCATCCGGAAACAGAGAACTACCCACTAAGGATTGATTTCGGTTCCCGATCACCCCTAAGTACACCTGCAGTAGTTCTTGCTAATGCCCCAAACACAGCTTTAATCACATATGTGACACCTAAATTTTGGCGATCCAATCATTTATTTATTGCATAAAAATTAGGTATTAATTTTAGCCTCTAAAAAAATTAATCAAATACATATCATATAATTTTATGTGCATTTATTTTTAATTTGCATTTTGCATTGGACCGATAACGTAGATGGGTTCAAATTAATGATTCTGAGTTTTAAATTGACAGCTTAGACTAAGCCCACGAAGAAAAGCAAATTGCCCAAATCCGTTTTATTTTATGACAAAAATTATTTTGTGAGAAATAGTAATTTGAAATTTTCCGAATATGATGGAGATTTTTCAATATCATCGAATAGGGCAAGTGTGACAAAAAAAAAATGTGCGAGCTCATCTTTGCAAAATTTAGAATTTAAAAAAAATTCTATCACAACCTTGAATCTTAATCAATATATGATAAAATCGGTGAAAAAATATTACGTGGATGTTGATTTAAAATACTAGTCCCACTAACCTATAAATAGGTTGCTACTCTGCAAGAGAGAGGTGGGCCACACAATAGAAACGGTTACAATTTATGAGGTAAAAGGGCGCTTTTTCTCGGTTTTTAGGTCAAAAAAGACAACACAAAAGAAGAAAGAAAAGAAAGTTTTTGAGGAGAAAAAAGCAAAAGTCAGCGGAAGGTACAACAGAGAGAGCTGAAGAGAGAAGAGACAGGGAAAGAGGGACGTGCGAGGGACAACAGAAAAAAAGGAAAAAGAAGAGAAAGAGAAGGAAAAAGCAGAACAGCGCACTGTTCATCTTCTTCGGGCAGCATCTGTCTCGCCGGCCATCGCCGCTCGTCCGCGAGCACCGCGCCACCACCGCCCGTCCGTCACGCTCGCGGTTCCGCCAGTCACCGCCGCTCGAGCTCCCTCGCGACACCAGCAACCAGCCAAGCCGCCGCTGCCTCGCTCCTCCGCCCGAGCTCCGAGCGCCGACGCCAGAGCCGCTCCGCCCTCTGCTGCAGCCACCCGTCCCCCTCGCCGCGACACCTGACGCCGCTGCAACCCGAGCGCCGACGCCCGCGCCTGCTGCCTCGCCGCTCCGCCACTGCGCCTCTGCCTGCGCTGCTGTCCGAGCATCAGCAACCCGATCTCTTCGCCCCGCTGCAGCCCCCCTGAATCTGGTTTTTTCTGCCTCAGTCCGTCCGTCTGCAATCACCGACGCCTGCTGCCGGAACCCTTGCCCGCGAGCTCGCACCGCCGCCCTGCCGTGCCGATCCGCGACGACCTGACGCCTCCGCGCTGCTGCTCCTGGCCGCGTCTCCGCCTGCTACCCAACGCCAGCAGATCCTGAGCCGGTCGTCGCCCGTCTGCCTCGCTGCTCTGCCCACGATCTGCTCGTCGTCGCCGCCACCACAGTAGCTCTACTCGGCGTCCGACGGCCGCGCCTCCGCCTGTCCCCGGTGCCCAGCAGCCCGGCTCGCCTGCTGCAACCCGACGCCAGAAGCCGACGTTTCCTCCTGCTCGCTGGTTGCTGCCCGAACCGCCGGCAGCCGAAGCCCTCGCCGCGCCGGCCTGTGACCCGCCATCGCCATCCATAGCACATGACATACATACGTGTATCAATTTGGTTAACGCCAAGCAGATGCGACGGTGAGAGTTCGGCCGCGCCAGCCTACGCAAACTCCACCATTCTCTTCTTTCACCGTGAATCCCGATTTCCAGTGCCCACAGCCGAACCACCTCAATGGTCGGGCCACGTCTGGACCCAGTGGCTTCAACTCGAACCCAGCCATCCCCATGCGGGCCCTCCACTTCCCGAACACCTCGCATCTTTCAACCCGGTCCCTACCTTCGCAAGCAACCGAGTTCCCCGATTTCCGACTCAGCCCCTCCTCCGCCCTCGCTCGCTTTGAGTTGTCGCTCGGCACTGTAGACTCGATCGACTCGAGCAGCGCCCCGTAGTACGCCAGCGCCTCCCCCACACGCATCGGGAATGGCGCCGTGTTCCCGTTCATCTCCTGCTCCACCAGCGTCACCACCCGCGGCGCCAGACCCTTCTTCACGCGCCGGAGGAGCTCGTCGCGCGTGTTCTCCGCGGACACGCTCTCGTCCGGCATTCTGTACAGCTTGAACGCCAGGTTCACCGTCAGCACCTCGTTGGGCTCGCAGCCCAGCTACTCGCGGCTCAACTCGCTCTGCTTCTGGCTCACGATGTTGAATACCAACCTAACTCCCTTTTTGGCCGCGACTTCACTCAGTCGATCCCCAATCATCCTGAGCCTCTCCTCACCGTTGAAGCTATCTGCGAGCGTCGTGATCTTGAGGGTGGATTGATTGCCCGCCTGACTTATGGACAGATTGTGAAGGAGATTGCGGTACTGTTTTTCCCAACCGTCGAAATCAATTACGCGGAGCTTGTTAGTGGAGGGTTGCTCCGATGCAGCCTCCAAAATCGCGTAATTGGCAGCCATGAAACCGAGCTTAAAACAAGGAGACAGATGGTAAAGTGACTGAACCGACAACTCATGTTCCTTGGTGAGCAACTCCGCCACGGGAGGGGGGTAATCGACGGGGCTCACGCGCGATTTAAGCGCAGACAACATGTATCCCATCAATTTCTGCTCTGAATTACTCATGGGGTTCGGCACGGCAGACAAGCGCGTCAGGATCTCCGAAGCCACGTCTACTCTGCCCTTGTATATCGCCGTCGCAGCCTCCACTACCGACTGCTCCCACGAGATGGATACCGGAGACCTCTGGAGTCTCCGGACGGGGGTCTTGACGCTCTCACTTCCCTTAGAGACCCCGGACATGACACAGGCGTTGCTCGGGACCTGCGAAACCTCATAGGACTCAGCCCCGCTCGATAGGGATTGGGTGTTGCTGCTGAACGACCCGAGGACGCTGACGATCAGATCTCCCGCAAACAAGGGCTGCCGTGGGTCATCGCCAGTTTGAGAGTGAGCGTCGAAGGCATCTCTGAGCTTCTTGGGATTTTGGCCACAGAGTTCCTGGATCGCGCGCTTGCCGCTGGAGGAGAGGTTCTTAGGCCAAGCGGAACGCTCCATTGATGAAAGAGGTCTTGTGCTTTGCTTTGTGATGAGGGAGGAAAGTGAAGCATGAGAGAGAGAGAGAGAGAGAGAGTGGCTTTTTGACAATGACAAGAGAGCTCGGGGTCGTGCGAAAGATGCAGGGAAGATTGGTGGGAGGTGGTGCGAAAGTTCGATCTCTCGTGGGATCTAGAAAAAAAAAAAATGAATATCTTGTGCCATTAGTATTATTATTGTAATAATCGTTATCATATATCGTTGGGAGCGATGATTTAATTCTCTTGAATGTCATATTATGCAGGTGACTCAAAATTATATTTATGAAGCTTAAGGAGATCATTATTTCATATTTGTCATTCTGTTTTATTAATATTGTTAGAAATAATTGGAAAATAATTAATTGATTTCTCAATTGGTTTAATTGAATCGCAAACCTTAATTAAAAGGTGCGAAATTTTCAATTAAGTCTTAATCTTTTATTAAAAAAGTAATGAAACCCTAAAATTTATATTAAAACGTGAAAATTATCTAGTGACGCATATTCCACATAAAACCTGGGAAATTGAATGATCTCACAATTTCAGCATAAATTCCCAGAAACCAACAAAGACGGATCATCCATTCAGATGGCAGCAAACTTTTAAAGCAACTAGACGATCACCAAAATCACTTGGATCTGAATCGGAGCTGGAGTAGAGAATGAAAAATCCATGCCTGATGAAGGGCTTCCCTTGGGGCTGGTTGTGGCATTAGGAGCTACCAAAGAAGGTGGGATCGTGGACCTCAGAGCGCGGAAGCTTTCGCTGCCGCCATGGAAGAAGAAGGCGTTGAGCGGGAGGTGAAAGCTTCGTTGAAGTAGTCATGGACGGAAGCATCCATGACGACGATCAAATCGCAGAAGCAAACCAAAGCTACCATATATATATATATATATGTGAGCAATATGAGCTTTGACAAACGAACTAACCACGGAACAGAGATGCTTCCTTTTTCTTATTTTAATTTTTGAAAAATAAGGGGATTTCTACTTTCCCAATGAGCGTGTTTTTACGTGGTGGTCTACATTCCGTGATGGATTATCGGAAAAATAATCAAATTTACAATTTCATTAACTAAAAAGTTACGATGACTGAAGAATATTTTACTACAAAAATAGCGTAAAAAGTTCATTATCAACTGAGGTAGATTTTTAATTTTCATGGAAAATTACTAACCATATGATCGAAAGAACTTATGACTATCTAAGGAAAATTACACCTACATTAAATAAAAGTTACGATCCATTAGGTAGTCTATTAATTAATAGAAAAAGAGATGTACCATTAACTTGAAGAAAAATTGGGAATTTAAAAGGAAGATTACAATCAATTGCTTTTCTAGAAAGTCATTTTCCAAGAAAATTATCATATTTTTCGATGTTTAGCCAAAACCTGAAAAATGAAGTGAAAAATAATTTTTGTTGTATGGTATGGAAAACCTTGTCCTTCATGCACTCCTTTCTATACTATTTTTAATTATTTTATTTTTAAAAGTCAAAATTTAAATTATTTAATTTAATTTTTAAATCAAATTTAAATTATTTTTTTCTTCTTCTTCCTCAATCGGTTGCTAGCTAGTGATAAATGCCAAGCAAACTTGAGCCTTGCCACAAGCCAATGAGGCTCCAACTTGACAAATATCGACAAGGCTAAGCTTGCCTAAGCCAATGAGCTGGGTGGGGCTCGAGCTTGCCTAGCGGTCTTGATCGAGCTCAAGCATCGTCGGACTGTGGCAAGGCTCAAGCTCACTTGTGGCTAGTCACCAGCCGCCGACGATTGGCCAAAGAAGAAGAACAAGAAAATTTAATTATAAAAATAAATAAAAACTTGATTTTTCAAAAAAAATATATAAAAATAAATAATAAAACATTAAAATAAAAGAAAATTGTGTTTTGTGAAAAAAAGTGAAATGACAGAAGACATAGAAAATATTTTCCCCAACTTGAAAAGTGAAAATATTTTTTCCAATTAGTTCATTTTTCATGAAATAAACATAAAAAAATCCGAAAAACATTTTAATGAAAGTTATTTTCCGTTAAAAGAACAAATCCTTAATTGATGAGCGTTATGGCCCTAACAAAATAATTGAGGGGTTACGAAGAAATAAATCATGTTGACTTGGGAATGTGTTTTTGGGAGTGTCTTTGGAGGGAGGTGAATGTCGTGGAATTGGGGGTGGTGGTGGGCACGGGGCGGTACACGGTGATCCTGGCGTGCGTTGACCTGGGCGCTTCTCGGAAGCTTCGCTTTTTTTTTTTTTTTTGGGGTCGAAAAAGGGTCAAGAAGGTAAAGATATGATTCACTTTTAAGCTTCGGGAATGCAAACATACTCTCCCAATCCGCGTAAACATATTGACAGTAATGTACTAATACACATGATTTAAGAAATACTAACAAGCTTCACGCGATCCGTGGCTTTCTTATGTCAAGCATGACTGCATCAGGTAACTAATGCTCCAATATCCGGTCACGTATGTGGTTGAAATCTTAAACGGGATGACAAGATAAAGATTATAACTTCACATTCATGACTAAATTAAATGAATGGCCATGCCGACCAACGTTGATGTCAACAATTTCCAACAAAAGTTAATTGGATGGACTCAATTAACAAAATATGAAAATGTTTATGACTCAATTGGTAGAATGTGAAAAAGTTTAAAACTTAATTAGCAAAATGAAAAGGTTTAGAATTGAATTGACAAAAGTGTAATATGTTTATTACTTTTGAACCATTTTTGCCACACATGCATGTACAATAATTGCCTCCATTTGCAAGGTTGTTTTGTGGACAATTACAAATTATAGAATTTGGATTACTTACAATGACAAAAAGGGAAATTATTTTGCATAAAGAAAGTTATGAAATGATATATGATGGATAAGTTGCTATTATCAACAAAAATTGGGAATTTCAAACGAATATTACAATCAATTAGCCAAAATCTGTTTTCATTTTTCTCTTACGACACCATACAGGAGTACTCCGAAAAGATATTTTTGTAGTCCCACATCAAGATTGAAAATAATTATGCTAGGTCACAAAGTTGTTTCTCCAAATAGTAGTGGTCTTGTCTAGCACGTTTATGAAAGTAAATCTTAACAAAATCCCTAACTTCAAAGCAATATGAATTTCAAAAACGTATTTTTTTCTGGCTTGATTTAATGATAATTGTAATTTTTTGAGATGATAATTTGACATGGGTTTACAGTCTGAATTTGACACAAGAAAGTAAATTCTAACCCCTATCAATATGATGCATTCGGAGATTTTAAAACTCATAATATGTCGAAATTTGTCATCAAATCAATGGGGAATACATAGAATATATGATACTTTTTTTTTTATTGGTTTGATAATTGCATAACTGGGACTTCTGTACATTGACATTGACACTCTTCTCATCTTGTTTCTTACTTTGCGTTGAATGGAAGCCCACGAGATGAATCAACGATGGGCTTTGACTAGAGATCCGCGTCCGACAAGCAAACATAGCTTAGCCCGTGTTGGATTTTCAACTCCTAATTTTGATGTTTTAGTCATAACAAGTCCACAACTATTTAGGTATCACTAATCTTGCACGTTCCTTCAATTTAATGTTTGCGGGGCCAGAATTAGCGCCATAATAGAAACTAGTTAAATGTTAGAAGAGCTCTGAACACATCATTATAACTTGTCGGCATAAAAAAGGAGAAATTGTATGATTCAATCATGTTTAGTTTAACCGAATCTGAATCAACAATATTTAATTTTTGGCATCTATATTTGCATGGGACAAGTGAAAATATTTACACTTATTTGGTGAATACAAAAATCAAATCAACCTAGCTAGCGTGAAACGTTGGAGACAGGTCAAACATGTGACATGGGTCAGGCATTGTCGTGATTCCACGTCTTGTCCATCAAAATAGGAGGGCTGGAGCTAACATTGCTAGAAGCAAAAAGAAGGTTAAATTGCTTCGGTGTAGGTTGCTCATTTCCCAGCTTGTAGTTTTGTGATGACAGTGAATCCAGACCTCACCTATTCTTCAACTGCGGTTGTTCTCATCAGATTTGGGTGCATTTTGCAGACATGTTTCGTTCATCAAAGCATTGGTAATTGGAATGTTAGACTATCTTGGTTGAAGCAAGACCCACTAAAAGAAGTAAATTTCGCATGTGTTTGTTGCATTTATCAGTGGAGAGTTAGGAATTCTAAGCTGCATTCATTCTTCTCCTCTTCTTCTTGTTGGTGCTGTGATTTCAAACTATGAGATTCACAAGCAAACACTGCTTCGAAATATGTAGGGACTCTCCAAGTTACAATAACTTCTGAGCTACATTTGAGATTATGCACTTTGGAGGAGAGTTCCCTCATATTTATGGACCTCTAGATCAGTTATGTTCATTATGCAACAGCTATAAGTCGTTGTCCTTTGATAATTGATGTGTAACATACTATGATTAAAGAATGAGGAGAAAGAATCTCAGGCAAGTCTTCACTTGTTTACTACACAGGAAGTTCACTAATTTCCTGGGGGCAACCAAATATCCACGACCCAAATTTAGGCCTGGCTATTATTGGAGCACAAAATGTAGTTAAGAACAGCTCTCATCCCCAAATGGCTATGATCTTCATTTGCTTGTCTGTGAAGTTTAAACATGTCAAGCTCAAACCTAATTAATTCCACCTCCCGCCGCCCCAGTTGACATTCACAAAGCATTCAATGAAGCCAAAGTGAAATTAAATATATTCGCCCAAGGAGAGTTTTGACAAAATTTGTGAAGGTTAAACACATGTAGGGAAGATCGGGTGACTCATATTCTTGTGCCGAGTTGTCGGTGTTGATTGCTTGTTGGTGGGCACATAAAGCATCAACACCGGAGAGCTATAACCTTTACTACGGATCGAAGGAAATCGACGAAGATGGTTTAAGTATATGGGTAAAAGATAAACAATATAAAGCCACACCTGCAACAACTTACATAAAACAGAATATACTCACCAACAGAAAACAAAGATTCCTCAAGTGCAGTGATATTCAACGATAAGGAAGACAAATTCTCATTAGTCTTTTGCCAAAGATGACATGGTCTTGCTGTGGGAATCCTGACAGAAAGCAAAAGAATCAGATACATAATTAGGCCCTCCAACTTCAAGGAGAAAAGTGTTTTCTTCATACATCAGGCCAAATAATGGATTGCCTCTATTGAGAGGGGGGGATCGGTAGCCTGATTTAACATTATTGGAAGAAAAGGGAACGCAACAAAACACATTACCTCCAGTCTTCTAGCATAATTGCACAAAGCCTTCGTAGCAAGCTCAGCTCGCTGTGGAATTGACATGAAATCCAGCCCCCACCGACTACCATCGCCCCTCCTATGCTTGCAGGAGGAGGGGCAACTGCCCCAATGCTTGGTGCAGGACCATAACCCACTGCAGGAGGTGTATATGCAAACTCTTGTGGCTGCTGCACATAAAGCATTGCCCAAGTACCTGTATGATTACTGGGTCATTATCGATGGGGGGTGCAGGTTCAGGCTGAGCAGTTGGAGAGGATTTAATCTGCAAATCCTGCAAAAAGAGAAGCACAGAGAGCTTAGCTGACTTGAGAATATGAGAAACAAAAACTTATCTACATCAACAGTACATATCACATCTGAAGGAAAGGGCAAACGAAGAACGATAACTATTGGGTCAAACTACTGCATGAAAAGGATTCTGCAACTATGTCGATCGTTGTTAAACGAGTATTTACAGGGACAAACACATGAATACAGATATTCTAGGCTGTCCAAATGGGACATTGGCGCACCCCACCTGCTGTCCGACTTAAAAGCAACCTTGGAGAGACAGCACAAGCTTGGTGGACAAACATTCATTTTTTTCTCGGTTATTCACTTAGCGAACATTCATATTTTTCCCCTTTTAATGAATCAGTCACTTAGTGATGATTCTTAAACCAAAATTATACTGGCATGCGAAAACTGCAATACCATGACGGCTTAAAGTCCGAGATAAGCAACTAGTTTTCTCCTATTTAACAAACTCACTCAGCCAAAAACCAGAACAACACAAAACCATAGACGAAACTCCAAGCGAGAGAGAGAATTGATGGGATTCCTTAAAAAGAAAAGAAAAAGAAGAAAACGCCGAATATCAATGTCCAAATCCGCCGTCGAATTCAATCTCGAAGAAGAACTCTCGGTCGTCATGCTGTCTCAAACTCTTGATTTGCTCGGCTCGCTCAGGTCGCGGAGAGTATAAAAATTTTACAAGAGACGGAAGTGGGTTGGTGAGTAAACCGTAATTAATTATTTCCTAATTTAAATTAGGTAATATCATATTTTAGGTACTTTTCTATTTTAACTTTTAAAAGATAATCCCAAAAAATATTGACATTGCATCAATTCCATGCCTTGTCATCACTTGCCACGTCGTCTTTAGAATAGTTCATATTAATTTTACTTGTCATTAAAATTAGGTCATGTCACATGTCATTAATTTAATAATTCCTGCATATTAAACTTGGGTTAAAATTGCATATAGGAAAACCCAAAAATAATAAGTTAACATTACATGATTATTTAGAAGTGAATGTTTAGTTTAGGCTATGCATGCGTCTTCTTTCTTATTTTATTTTTATTTTTCCTTTTTTTACTTAAAATCCTTTGTATATTGGGAAATTCATAGTAAATTTGTGCTTTGTTCTTGGCAATTCTTATTTGTTGGTTCGGTTTATCGAGTGCTAGATCATTGATTACGCATCCTAGTGGTCAGCCTTAAAATTAATCAAGATTGCCCGCAAAATATTTTTGAAAATAAAGTCAAAAAAATACCGAAAATGGAATCAGATTAATCTAATGTAATCAAGTTCTCCAACTCATTGAATCCCTAGTGTGTACGTAGGGTCTAATTGATCTACCAATAATTTATTAGTGCAGACTCCTAATTGAATTAATTCACACATTAAATTGATTAAATTAAGACCCGAAAGTTTCCATGTTAAGACTTCCCTACTGGTGATTCATCTCTTGGTAGGTCCTCTTGAGTCTAATGTAAATCGAAAGTATGTTAAGTGAATGTAGCCAAAACAAGGAAATAAAATAATTCCTTTCTCTATAAATCAAAACGACACTGTGATATAGATAATCGTGATAATGCATTAATAATTCTCGATTATTCATGTAGCACGTGCACTTAATAAATTATAGATGGAAACTTATTATCCACTGCCATACGTCTTTATTCTTTCGAAGAGGAAGTTCGCCCCAAAAATTTCATTCGTTATCCTTTAGGACAGTTCGGCCCAAGCAATCATAGGAATGGTAGGTATGCTAATTATCCTAAAAATTAGTTTACAAAATTAGTTTAATACGCTATGTGTGAGATTGGAGAGCGAGGTCTCTTTCTATTTGCCTTTTATTTGCAATCGAGTCACGAGTTTAGTAATTGTTAATGAAGGTTAAAAATAGATAAGTATAGTAGAAATTGTGTGAAATGAGACTTAGATATTTTTAAAACTTATTATTTAATACATGGGTAATTTAAAAATCTATTTTCTTTCATTTATTAAAAGTAATATTAAAATAAGTGGAGAAATAAATGTATAGAAATGGCTTTTTTTCTTGTTTTCCTCCAAAAATTTTTGGAAAAACAAAAATAGCATTATTTAAACTTTGAAAAATACATAATTATTGCACTTATCAGACACTTTTAAAAGTTTCAGGCACGTGATTTTGACTAAATAAAAGGTTTTCAATCTACAAATCTTAGGAAAAAGTAAAGGGACAAGTGCATTAGAAGTCCTAAAACTTATCATGAAAATGCAATTAATTGAGTCCTAAAACCTTCAAAAAGTGCAATTAAGTCCTAAAACTTATCACGAAAGTTCTAAAACTTTCAAAAGGTTCAATGAAGTCCTAAAACTTTCAAAATGTGGAATCAATGGAATGACTTAGATTGAACCATTTTGATAAGTTTTAGGATTTGATTGCACTTTTTGAAAGTTTTAGGACTTAATTGCACTTTATGACAAGTTTTAGGAATTAATTGCATTTTTTGAAAGTTTTTGGACTTAATTGCATTTTCATGACAAATTTTATGACTTCCAATGCACTTATCCCAAAAGTAAAATACGTGTAACGGAAAACAATATATAGGGGATGAAAATTGGAGTATGGTTTTTCGGTAATATTAATAAAAGGAAAAAAAGAAAGAAGAAGGAAATAAAATAAACTAAAACACCATTTTTATATATTTTGAGTAAATTTGGCTCCTACATATATTGTTTCCCCATTTGTAGCTCTACGTCCCTCCAACGGACTGTGGCTGTGAGGAGCGGTGGCAAGGGGGAAAGGCGGCAACTTTCCTTGATGGGCCGCCGCAGCCACCTCCACCAGTGGGCATCACTGGATGGGAATGTAATGGGGAATGTTGGGTTGGAGGACAATGGGGGACTAGAGGCGGTTTGGATCGAAGCGGAGATGGACCGGAAAGACCGCCAGGCGCTCGCTAAGAAGGTTGCCAAGGTCGAAAACTAAGATAAATTTGATGGATATGGTTGATTATGGCTTATTGCCTTTTTAACCATCTTCTAAGGCTTGGAGTAGTTAGTTTACCTCAGCTGAATGGGTTCTTGGATATCAGTTGCGCTAGAATGGTTAGCTTTTGTTGTATTTGACCAAATGCAGCACCTTGTGTCCATAGTTGAGTTTGGAGAGAGAGAGAGAGAGAGAGTGATGCAAGCCAAGGGCAAGCTTTCTCAAATAGTAGGATCAGGAGAGTGACTCGCACACAGGAAACAGGACGAACAGAAATTTCAACACTGCGCAAGCTCAGGAGAACAGTCGTATCTTTGTCAATATAGATTGGATCGACTTGATTCCAAAGCCAAATGAACAAAGACTTTTGGATCTACAATTTCTATATTTTGGGTTTTCTGAAATAAGTACTGTAGGATGGTCGAATTTGGGTTGGAAGTGGGTGAAAATAACGAACAAAACAGGAAAAGATAGAAACTCCGTTGGTTGCTCTTCTAGGCCTCCAAGGAAGTTGAGGGAGCACCAATTCTTCTAGATCGATGATTGCAACTCTTCAAGGATGCGGATTTCAAAAGCTTCGACTCTTCAAGGATGGAGTGAAAACTCTTCTAGGTTTTCAAGGGTATGAACTCTACAAGGTTCACGATACTTGCTTCAAAGCAAAGTTTTCATTCATCAAAAGTCGTCCGTCTTCTACAAGAAATTGGATGGCTTATATCGTCAAAGAAATAAAGACATAGCATTGAAACTAGGAAAAATAGTAAAGAGCATAGAAACTATAAACTAGTAAAAATGTCATGCAGGCTCCCAATGTGTCTTTCAAGCTTCTAGGATGGACTTAAGATATCGATACGGCTTCTCAGTTTCGTCGAGCTTGAATGCGGGCCGATCTTCTTGATCGAGAGAGCTAGTCTTCAAGGCAGGCTGCATCATCCTCCCCATCTTTAAAAGAATTCGTCCTCGAATTCTCGCCATCATCATCAGAAGAATCTCCCACATAAGGTGTTAAATGTCGAACATTGAAGATGTCGTGAATCTTCATATGAGAAGGAAGATTTAATCAATACGCATTAGGATTGATGCGCTCAAGAACTTCGAGAGGTCCAAGCTTTCAATCACTAAGTTTGTTATAAGTGTCGACGGGATGCCGTTCCGGTGGCAAATAAGTCCAAACAAAATCTCCAGGTTCAAAGATAACTTCACATCGCTACTTGTCAATGTTCGTTTTATAGGATTCAGTTTTGCTCTCTAGTCTTTGGCACACATCTTCATGAATTGTCCTCATTTGAGAAACAATATCGTCAACTTTGCTGCTCGACTTCTTAGCAAAAGGAATTGGTGCAAGATCAAGAGCAATGTTCGGTTGTCGACCATATACGATCATAAATGGACTATATCCAGTGCTACGGTTCTCAACACAATTATATGCAAATTCTCTAAGTGACAACCGCGTCTCTCAAGAACAGGGATTATTATCGATCAAAGTCCTTAATAGATTTCCCAATGTTTGATTGACGACCTTAGTTTGTCAATCCATTTGAGGACGAAACACAGTACTATATTGCAGTTTAGTACCGACATTCTTCCATAGTTGTTGCCAAAAATGACTAAGAAATTTTGTATCCCGATCCAAAGTAATGGTCTTCGGAATGCCATGCAACTTATAGACTTTCTTGAAAAATAAGTCGGCAATACGCGAAGCATCCATAGTTTTTCGACATGGAATAAAATGTGCCATTTTTGAAAATCGATCGACAACAACAAAGATCAAATCCATACCTCTGTTTGTGCGTGGTAGTCCAAGGACAAAGTCCATAGAGATATCCTCCCATGGGGCATGTGGAATCGGCAAGGACAAATAAAGGCCAGCATTAGTAGCTTGTCCCTTTCCAATTTGGCAACGTTGACACCTCATCACATGTCGATGTACATCACGTTTCAAATGAGGCCAAAAGTATTTGGCTGAGACGAGTTGTACAGTTTTGTCGCGTCTAAAATGTCCTTCACGGTGAACTTCATCGATTACCCTTTGCCGAAGAGAACAGCCCGGCACACATAAACGATTTCCTTTGAAAAGAAAACCATCAGATACAGTAAAATCAGCAAGCGTTTTTTCATGTGCATTGGGAATGATCTTGGAAAAGTAGGGGTCTTCTTGATATAAATCCTGAAAAGAATCAAATCCAAGAATAGTAGAATGCATTGTAGAGAACAAGCTCTTCTTTCGACTAAGGGCATCGGCAACCTGATTCTGAGCTCCAGCCTTATGCTTAATAATGAAAATGAACTCGTGGATGTATTCAGCCCATTTTGCTCGCCTAGAGTTAACAAAATATACAAGATACGAACTCCTTTCAAAGCATCCTTCATATCCTTCATTATAAGCAACGTAGGGGAGAAGGAATTCTCAACTACAGGAGTTTTCAAAGGTTCCCTACTAGGTGCCAACGTAATCTTCTTGCCTTCAAATTCAAAAGAACATGTATTTCGATAACCATCATGCGTAATCCTCCTATCGAATTGCCATGGTCGACCAAGAATAATTTGACTAGCATCCATCAGCAGAACATCACACCATATCTTGTCATTATAAACAGAACCGATGGACAGATTAACAAGGCATCGTTTTGAAACAGTTACCTCAGCGCCTTTTTTCAACCATGGCATTTTATAAGGCGTAGGGTGCATTTTTAATTCCAACTTCAGCTTGTTTGCCGCTACTTCAAAAATTATATTCTCACAACAACCAGAGTCAATAATTAATTGACACACCTTTCCAATGATTGTGCAAGCAGAATGAAAAATATTGGTACACGGCCACTTATCTCCAATGTCATCTCGAGGAGTAAAAGAAATTTTCCTCACCATAAGAAGTTCGCCAATGTCAGCACGCACTATTTGTTTATCATCCGCAGCTTCTTCATCATTGTTCAACTCCAGTGGATCCTCAGCATTCTCATCAAATTCATTATTCACCAAGAAGGCTTTACCGGCTGGTCAATTCTTATTGATTCGACAATTGCTAGCATGATGACCCAACTCCCCACAAGAATAGCAATGTATTTCGGACATAGTAGGTTGCTTCAAAACATGGGGTTGAGTAGAAGGCTTACTAGCAGATTGCGTTGTAGCCTCAGCAACTTTAGCAGTGCTAGTGGTACTCTTAGTGGCTCGACTTGTCATGGTAGTTGATTGATGTCTCCGAGAATGAGAGAGCTCCATTTTGAGTGCCCGTTGGTGTGCATCTCCTAAGTCCCAAATGTTGAGGACTTCCAAGGCGTCTTGAATGTAAAATTGAAGACCGTTCAAGTATTTGTTCACAAGCACCTCCTCCGGGTCCTGGATATTGCTATGAATCACCAACTCATTGAATTCATTGGTGTATTGGCACCGTTTGCGTACCTCGTTTTATATTTTGGTACTGTTGGTAGAGCTATCTCTTATATCCTTTGGGAAGAAAATATTTTTGAATCTTGCCCTCCATCTTTCTCCACAAAGTAATTGGTGTTTTGCCAACGGCTTGGCGAGTTTGTTTTTCATGTCTCCACCAAGCAATCGCCTTGCCTCGGAATCGCATAGCAATGATCCCAACTCGACGATTCTCCGGAACATTTTGATGCTCAAACACCTCATTCACAAGTGTTAGCCAATCAACAATTTCATCAGGAGACTCAGTACCTGTAAATTCTAGAACATCTTTCTTGACTTCCTTTTCCCACTCTGGCTCACGAATATGTTGTAAAAGATGTCGAACATGCCTCTGACCATGAATAGATTGAACACTCTCCGAAGAGGAAGAGTCACCATGGGAATCTTTAGTCCTAGAACGGGGTGGAGAGTTATTTGCTTCAGCCCTCAAATGCTGAACTTCTCACGTCAATTTGTCAATCTGTTGTTGCAAATTCTCAGCGAGTGTATGCACTTCATCAAGGGGAATGGTTCTGCCGCCACGACGTCTAACTTGTCTAGGAGGCATTGTCCTCTCCTCCAAAGCTCTAATACCAAATGATGCAAGCCAAGGTTAGGCTTTCTCAAACAGTAGGATCGGGAGAGTGACTCGCACACGGGAAACGTGACAAACAGAAATTTCAGCATTGCGCAAGCTCAGGAGAACAGTCATATCTTTGTCCATACAGATCGGAGCAACTTGATTCCAAAGCCAAATGAACAAAGACTTATGGATCTACAATTTCTCTGTTTTGGGTTTTCTGAAATAAGCACTGTAGGATGGTCGAATTTGGGTTGGAAGTGGGTGAAAATAACGAACAGAATAGGAAAAGATAGAAACTCCGTTGGTTGCTCTTCTAGGCCTCCAAGGAAGTTGAGGGGGCACCAATTCTTCTAGATCGATGACTACAACTCTTCAAGGATGTAGATTTCGAAAGCTCCGACTCTTCAAGGACGGAGTGAAAACTCTTTTAGGTTTTCAAGGGTATGAACTCTACAAGGTTCACGATACTTGCTTCAAAGCAAAGTTTTCATTCATCAAAAGTCGTCTGTCTTCTACAAGAAATTGGATGGCTTATATCGTCAAAGAAATAAAGACAGAGCATTGAAACTAGGAGAAATAGTAAAGAGCATAGAAATTATAAACTAGTAAAAGCGTCATGCGGGCTCCCAAGGTGTCTTTCAATCTTCCGGGATGGACTCAAGATATTGATACGGCTTCTTGGTTTCGTCGAGCTTGAATGCGGGCCAATCTTCTTGGTCAAGAGAGCTGGTCTTTAATGCAGGCTGCATCAAAGAGTGGGTGGTAGTGTTTAAGGGATAGGATAAATATTTTTCGCGATAAACCAGGCATACTATGTTTTGACGACATGCTTGTTCCTTCGAGTGTATGAAGCTGTTCTGGGTTGATAGTTGCTTTTGACAATAGTATTATAATGTTCTATGCTCCTGTTTGTTGGATTGAAATTTTGTCGTGTGTAATTTACCTACCTGAGCAAACAGAGCATGAGATGTAGTTTGGGATAGGTGGGCTCACTACTTGGGTAACATCCAATTCATCGACCAGTCAAACCCTCCTGGGGGAGATATTATGCTCCTCTGTATGCAGCGAGATTTTTAGACGCATTAATAGATGATGTGAAAAGTGAGATGTCACGGAATTGCCTTTTTGTTCGCTACAATTCAAGAAACATCTCGTCTGATCGAGGTGCATGCATGGGACATGAAAGGGCATGGATGCCATAAAGTGCCCAGGTCGTCCTGAGATGAGTCATTAACACGTTATTATTAATCTTTAAATGGACTTGGCAATTTAGCAGCAGTAATGAGACTTATTGAGCTACTTCAGGGAAAAACTACCATCAAATCCTCCTACGTAAATCACCATTTCCGTGAGCAAGGTAGTAGGAATCCCAAAAGTATTTTAGGAGAGTTATGGGGTTCTTTGGAATTTGTCAAAGTGTGGGGACTAGATAAGCCTCTCAAATATGTCTCAAATGGCAACTGATCTGTGGCTCGATCTTGGCGAGATGAACATGCAATATGTTGCTTAATACTCAACATTTCTCATTTGATTATTTATTGTGATTTCTTGTTTGCATTAATAGTTGGAAGAATTGTGTCTGTTATTTTGGATGATGGTGTTGTTGTTTTTCGGTGAGGTTCACAGTGGAAGTGTACTTTTGCCAACTTTTGGATGAGCAATTGTCACGAAATTTCACGTTTATCTGTATATATAATGTTGTATTAGGTCAAGCATTTGACATTTAGGAATTAAATTCCCTGAAATTCGTATATAATAAGATCTAGCAGTTGTTGTTAACCTAAATAGAAGTCTTTTGGCCGTTATTTGATCACCAGTATAATATGGTGCTGCTTCTTATCGACAAAAAGGAGTGGAATCTGAAGTTTGAAGAGTTAGGTCACACATCATCAAAAGCACAATAGCTCCTCCAACAAGAACAATCAGCACATCTGATTGCAATGTCTGAAGTTGAGAAGGAAGAGGAAATTCTGAGGAAAGCTTTGGCTTTTGAAAGGCAATGCACGGCAGAAGTATGCTACTTCTTGCTAATAGTCTTGCAATTTGAATTTTCTTTTACTTGAATTCTCTAGATTTTGCATTGCATTTTAATTGTCTATATTTTGAAAGTACAGTCAACTAATGACAAGCCCGTACTGAATTTGTGTTGCAAAAATTTCGTTCATGGGCACTAGGGATTGCTAAATCGGATAGTTAAAAGGTAAAACAAACTCAATTGTGTTGTCAAAATTACATTCAAGGTAGTGCGAGGCAGATGTATGCTACTTCTTGCTGATAGTCTTGCAATTTGAATGCTCTAGATTTTGCATTGCATTCTAATTGTCTTATATTTTGGAAATACAGTCAACTAATGACAAGCTGTCTATTGAATCTGTGTTGCCAAAATTTTGATCATTGGCACTAGGGTTTGCTAAATCGGAGAATTTAAAGGTATAACAAACTCAATTGCAAGATGCTTCTTCTATGATCTGGCATAATGATCGTACTCCCGGTGGAGAACTCTTGCTGGACCACTAGTTTGATTCCGATTGCCAAATTATGTGTTGCTAGTCATGTTAGATTTCTGGAGACATAAGATCTGAGGAAAGCCTTGGCTTTTGAAAGGTAATGTGTGGCATGTGTATGCTACTTCTTGCTGATTGCAATTTGAACTTTCAGTTTTTTGAATGCTGTAGATTTTGCATTGTATCTATTTTCAAAGTCTTCTATTTTGGAAATACAGTCGAGTAATGACAAACTGTTTGCTGAATTTGTGTTGGGAAAACTTCGTTCATGGGCACTAGGGATTGCTAAATCACATAGTTAAAAGGTAAAACAGGCTCAATTGTGAGATAATACTTGTATGATCTGACATAAGCGTGGAGCACTCTTGCTGGAGTACTAGTTTGCTTCCGATTGCCAAATTATGTGTTGCCATTAATGTTAGAATTCGGAAGATATAAAATCATGGGTATTTCTCTGTGTTTTTTTAATGTTTTGTAAATATCTCGCCTAAGATTTTTTGCTCTATTATAGTCCATTCTCATGCACAGGGAATCAAATATAGGCAGTGGAGTTCAAGTGCAGATTTACTCTAGACTAGTTAGTCCAGATTGTTGCTGAGTGCCCCATTACTATATTTCATCCTCGAGGACAAGGAATCAAATGTAGGTACTTGGATTAATCAAATGAGGAATTTTCTCTAACCCTAATTATTGCATTAGTGTTAGATCGCCTGTGTGAATATATGTGTGTTCATCATGAGTATATTTAACTGCCTGCGGAGTGTATGATCGATGCCCTTTATAATTCGGCACCTCTTGTATGTAGGACTCGTGTCTCTCTTTTTTTTCCTCGTTTCTTTTCTTGCAATTGGTCTCTTGTGTCTTGGTAAAGTAGGACTTGTCTGAAAATGTTCAATTTTTCCATTTCCAGCCAGTTTTATTAACTATATGTAGCCAACTCAAGCATATAAATCAACAGTTTGTGTTTGCTTGATTGTAGGGTGGATTAGCCACTCTGGTTGATTGTGTTAATCTGGTGGTTGATTAATTTGAGAGTGCTCTACCGATTCTCAAGAAAAAGTTCAAGATATTTGTCCTTGCTATATTCTTCATGAATTATTGATGAGGATCTTCTTTTGCCTAAAAGGTTAACGAGAGTGCTGTTTTAGCTTTTTGTGGGGTTATAGTATAATTTGGCGAGAGCTTGCTCCTTTCATTCAATTGAAGTTTCAGTTTTCTGGCAACAAGTCACCATCTTCTTAAAAGTAAGTTCTCTAACTCCTCTGTAAAAGCCAAGCGTAAAAGGGAAAAGAAGTATTGCTTTTGTAAGCTCCTTTCACGCATGAATGATTATGCCATTATGGATCTTAGTCCATTTTCAGGGAAACTTATCTAGTAAAAACCTCTTACATTAGTGAAGAAACCTACACCAAGATTAACAATGTCCAACAGATCATCAAAATCAGACTCCACGGTCATGTCAAAACCATGAGAACTAGACATCACATCACATCCCCTTGATCACCTCTAATCTCCTCGGCAGATTTGAATACAACATAGTAATGGAATGATGTGGATTGATCGTTAGTGTTGCTATTGTCTGTCATGGCTGTGGCCGTGGGGGTTCAGATCATCCGCACTTGGCAATTTTGGCTCCTAATTCACTGATAGAAAGTCAAAGAAGATGGGGTGTTGATGCCGTCACCTTGTTTGTCAATGCGGCTAGTGTTGAAACTTAAGGGGATGCAGTCGTCCCTAGGGCTTGGCCAGTACAGGATGACGGAGGTGTTGGAGAAAACTTCCTTAAGTGTTTTGAAGTTGACAAAACGTTTCCATCAATCTAATCTGAAGATTTGCAGACTCTTCTATCAAAATCTGAAGACCTCCGGACTGCCAGACTCAAGACTCAAAGTCTATCCTCATTGACAGTTTTTAGACCGTTGAAGAAGACTTATCTAGAGCTGAATGTTTCGTTAAGGATTTGAAGATCTCTTGGCTGGATACAGCATGTCAGAATCCATTATTCAAATTGAGATTGATTCAAGGATTTTGGATCCGTTGATTGGCAAAGTATACTTGGAAGGTTCTACTTATGGAAACCTAGATCCTGATTGTATGGGCGAGCAGGATTGGTGGGCTATCATCATATTCCTTAAATAACTCGAAATCTTCCTAATTGATTCTGTCCAACGGCTAGATTGGAAGAACTCCTTGGGTAAGTGCCAATGGGTGTGATGGCATGAAGGAGTATATAAGGAAGACACTTCGTTGTTCGAGTGTGTGCGCGATAGAAGAATTCCAAAGTCGAAGCTCCTTGTTCTTAGTCAATTCATTTGTTCAGCGAAATCTTCTATTCAAAAGAGAGTTAATATTTTTGTGAGACCTTGAGGAAGTGTAGCAGAGTCTCTACATTATGGAATCAAGGAAGAGCTTACTGTAACAACTCTTTTGATTCATAGTGAAATCCAGCCGGTAGGCTGTCAATGCGGAAGAGTGGACGTAGGCTTGGATTAAGCCGAACCACTATAAATCTCGTGTTCTTACTCTCTTCCCTAAGCTCTTTTACTTTGATTATAACTTAACTTGTTTACAAGAGTCTATATTCCTTTTCATAATCTATTGTTAATTAGAATTGCACAATTCTCTCTGGAAAATTTGTTTTTGCACCTATTCACCCCCCTCTAGGTACTCATACTAGCTTTCACAATTGATATCAGAGCCTGTGTACTCACTTAAGTTGAAGTGTTTTACTTCAGAGTTAAAGATCCATGACTAGTATGTTGGCTCCAAGACTAGTTGAAGGGCAAAGCAATACCAGACCGCCTTATTTTGATGGAAATGAATACAACATATGGAAAAACAAGATGAAGGCATTCCTTAGATCAAAGGATCCTCTGGAATGGGACGTAGTAGACAAAGGAATCATTCCTAAAGCTGCACCTGTCTCAGAAAGAGGAAAAGAAGCTGTTGAGTCTAGTGAAATGACTCAATAAGAGATAACCAAGAGACAAGCTCTTGATGCAAAGGAAATTTATTCTTTATATTGTGCATTATCTCCCACTGAATATAACAGAATATCTTCTTGTGAAACAGTTAAAGAAGTCTGGGATAGATTACACATCACCTACGAAGGAACTGATCAAGTGAAAGAAACCAGAATCAACATTCTGCTTAGTCAATATGAAGCATTCAAAATGAAATCAGGAGAATCTATCACTGACATGTATAGTCATTTTACAGAAATCGTGAATGGTCTTGAATATCAAGGTCAACCAATTTCTGGACCAGTGAAGGTAAACAAGCTACTGCGTGGACTGTCCAAGGATTGGAATCATATAAAGACCTCAATAAGGGAGACAAAAATAATCATGCCACTCTCAGTTAATGAATTGGAGCAAATCAATGAAGATGAAGATCCTAAAGGTAATAAATCCATTGCATTAAAATATAATGATGATTCTAATGTCACAGATTTTGAAGACAATATAGATGATGAAGAACTTGCTCTCATGATAAGAAGCTTCAAAAAACTTAACAGAAAGGGGAGAAGATTCAATCCAAAGAAACAAAGTTCTCAAAAGCAACAAAATAAATCAGTTGAGGATGATGAATCCAATAAAGATGTAGTCTGCTTTGAATGCAAGAAAAAGGGACACATCAGACCAAATTGTCCCCTTCTGAAGAGAAATAAAAGAAAAGCTGAGAAATATCGAAAGGCACTTAAAGCAGAAACTTGGAGTGATACCAAATTTGAGGAAAGTGATGATGATTATGCCAATATTTGTCTCATGGCACAATTAGACTCAGATTCAGACTCTGAGACAGACTCAGACTCAGACGGTGAAATCGAGGTAAGTAATTTAAAAATTCCTATCAAAGTTTCTAAATATATTGATGAATTATGTCTTAGTCTCAAAACTTCTCTCAAAAGGATTTCCAAACTCAAAAGGGAAAATTCTGCACTAAAGCAATAAGAAATTGTTTGGAAAGAAAAAATTGAAAGTTTAGACAAAAGTGTTATTATTTTAAAAGAAAATGCAGATAGTCTTTCAAAAGAAAATGCATTCCTGAAAAATGATATCTCAAGCATTTCTAAAAGATTTTCTATAGGATCTGAGAAACTAGAAAAAAGTATTTATGCACAAAGACCTTATTTCAATAAATATGGTTTGGGAATGATCATGAAACCATTCCTTTAATTGACTTTCCTAAAGTAAAGGAAAGAATTAAACAAAGACCTACAAAAGATTTTTACAAAAGACATTTCCAAAAAGTTTTTGTGAAACCCGTAGGCCGTAGTGCTCTTAAATGTTCTAAGTGTAACAGCTCAGAACACTTTGAGAAAGAATGTCATATGATCTGGAAACCTGTGAAGAAGGTTTGGGCAAAGACTATATATCACACTAACTCCTCTAGACCCAAAAAAAATATGGATACCAAAGAAAGCATGAGTTTTTTTTCTAAATGCAAGTTACTATCAAGAAAAATGTTAAATGGTAATTGGATAGTGAATGCTCGAGACATATGACATGAGACTCAAACTGCTTTATAAAGCTTGTGCAAGTTAATGGTGGAAAAGTTTCCTTTGGAGGAAATAGAAAAGGAAGAATTGTGGGATACGGAACCATAAGGATTGGAAGCCTCATGATCAATAATGTTTTCTTAGTAGAATGACTCAACTACAACTTGCTGAGTATCAGTCAGTTGTGCGACACTGGTTTCAAAATCAACTTTCAAGAAGGAATATGCTCAGGAACCAATAAAGATTCCTCTCAGTCTTTCACGGGGCGAAGACATGGGAATATCTACCTCTTGGATATCAAACCAGACGAAACTCAATGTCTAATCTCAATTCAAGAGGAAGCAAACTTATGGCACAGAAAACTTGAGCACATCAACATGAAACAAATAGCCAAAGTCTCAGCAAAGAACCTTGTTCATGGACTGCCCAAACTGTCATACCAAAAGTCTAATCTATGCACACCATGTGTGTTGGGAAAACAGGTAAGAAATTCATTCAAGCCAATAAATCAAGTATCCATTAATCGTGTTTTGCAGCTCTTACATATGGATCTCTTTGGACCAACCAGAACTCAAAGCATTGGAGGTAAGAAATACTGCCTAGTAATTATATATGACTACTCACGATTCACTTGAGTATATTTCTTGGCAAGTAAATCTGAAACCTTTTCTTATTTTATAAAGTTTGCTAAAAAGGTTCAAAATGAGAAATGATGTGTTATTTCAAGTATACAGACAGACCATGGAGGTGAATTTAAAAATCAAGACTTTACAAAATTCTATGATGAATCTGGTTTTCAGCATGTGTTCTCTTCACCATATACCCCAGAACAAAATGGAGTTGTGGAAAGAAAGAATAGAACACTTCAGGAAATGGCTAGAACTCTTTTAATTGAAAGTAACATCTCTTCTTGTTTTTGGGCTAAAGCAATTTCTACGCTATATTATTAATAGAGTCTTTCTAAGGCCTATTCTGGAGAAAACTCCCTACGAGTTATTCAAAGGAAATAAGCCAATTTTTTTGTATTTTCATGTGTTTAGATGCAAATGTTTTATATTGAAAAATGTAAATGATCGAGTTGGCAAGTTTGAAGAAAAATCAGACGAAGGCATCTTCCTTGGATATTCAACCACCAGCAAATCTTGCAGAGTATACAACAAAAAGACTCAATCTGTGGAGGAATCGATGAATGTTAAATTTCAAGACGTTATGCAAAATCAATCGATTCAGATTCAACCTGAAGAATCTGAAGCTACTCCGGACTCTACAAAGTCTAAATCTCCAGAAGCAGCTTAGACCTCAAAAGACCAGCAACAAATGATCATCGAAGAATCAAATGAAGAAAATGTTCAACAGTCTAATAGATCAACCAGCAACTGGAAGCATAAGTTCAGTCATCCTAAAGGTCTCATTATTGGCGATATTAATGAAGGAATTCGCACAAGATCCAAAAGGCGCGAAGAGTCTAGTGTTGTGGCTCTTATTTTTGAAATAGAACCCCAAAACATAGAAGAAACTCTAACTGATGAAAGCTGGATTGAAGCTATACAAGAAGAACTCAGGCAATTCAGTATCAATGATGTCCGGGAATTGACTCCTAAATCAAAAGGTAAATCCATCATTGGAGCCAAATGGGTTTTCAGGAACAAGATGAACGAGAAAAGAAAAGTCGTGAGAAACAAAGCAAGACTCGTGGCCAAAGGATATACACAAGAAGAAGGGATAGACTATGATGAGACTTACACACCTGTAGCAAGGTTAGAAGCAATTAGATTATTACTTGCTTTCGCTTATCATAAGAATTTCAGGTTATTCCAAATGAACGTCAAAAGTGCTTTCCTAAATGGATTTATCCAAGAGGAAGTCTATGTGAAACAACCACCTGGTTTTGAAGACCCAAGGAAACCAGACTCTGTATTTAGACTGAAAAAGGCTATATATGGTTTAAAGCAAGCATCTCGAGCTTGGTACGACAGACTAAGTAAGTTTTTAATTCAAAATGGCTTTATCAAAGGTAAAGTAGATACTACATTGTTTATCAAAAGAGAAAGCAAAAGTTTTTTACTTGTCCAAATTTATGTTGATGATATTATTTTTGAATCTTCTAATGAAAATCTGTGCAAAAAATTCTCTAAGTCTATGCAGGATGAGTTTGAAATGAGCATGATGGGTGAGCTAACCTTCTTTCTCGGACTTCAAGTGAAACAACTGAAGGAGGGAACCTTTATTCATTAAGAAAAATATGCTAAAGAACTTGTCAAAAAGTTTGGACTGGAGAATTGCAAAAAAACTAATATACCAATATCAAGTTCTTCGAAGTTGGACAAAGATGAAGGAGGAAAGAAAGTTGACCAGAAGCTATACAGGAGTATTATTAGATCACTTCTTTATCTTACTACTTCTAGACCTGACATTTTGTTTAGTGTTTGTATTTGTGCCAGATTTCAATCAGACCCTAAAGAATCTCATTTAAGTGCTGCAAAGCGTATTATCAAATACATTGCCTCAACTTCAAATTTAGGTCTTTGGTATCCTAAAGAATGAGACTTTACTCTTCTTGGATACTCAAATGCAGATCTAGCAGGATGCAGAGTTGATAGAAAGAGCACCTCGGGCACTTGTCAACTACTTGGAAACAGGATGGTGTCTTGGTTTTCAAGGAAGCAAAGTATCGTAGCTCTTTCTACGGCAGAAGCAGAATATGTAGCTCTTGAAAGTTGTTGTGCACAAATTCTGTGGATAAAACGACAGCTAAGAGACTTTGGAATTAAAGATTCATGCACTGAGATCAAATGTGACAACACCAGTGCAATCAATCTCACCAAAAATCCAATTCTTCATTCAAGAGCAAAATATATGGAGATTCGACATCATTTCATCAGAGATCATGTTCAAAATGGAGAAGTTTCAATTCAGTTCATTGATTCAAAGAATCAACTGGCGGATATATTTACAAAGCTTTTTGAGAAAAATCAATTCAAAGTTATTCATTCCAGACTCAATATCTTAAAGTCTGAAGAAGTTCAGACCCAGGAATGAAAGTCTAAAAGACACTCAGACTCAGACGATCAAGATTCTCGACTGTAAGTTATTTTTATTTTAGAAAATTATCTCTCGGATCAAATCTCGAAAAGGTACGATCATCTATCCGTAATTGATTGATGCTATTTTCAATTTCCGTGATTATTGCAATCTTTCCTTTTCGAAAAAGAAGTCATTTTTAAAATGGCAGTTATCTAATTTTTTTAAAAGGCCGTTATTTTTTTTTTTTAAAAGGCATCTTTATATTCCTTTTACGATGTTCTGTATGCCCCGCTTCGATTGTCTTATATACTGTTGGTTCTTCTTCGTTTTACCCACAAAAACCCTAAGAGAGCACAGATCTTCCACTTCTGTCTTCTTCTCTTGTTTAATCCTCAAAAAGATTTCATCTTTCTTGCGAAACAAGCTTGAAATCTCTCAAAAATTGTGAAAAATGTCGTCCCAAAGAAAGTCTTCAAGGATCGCGAACAGGGGACCACAGCAAATGCGTGAGGGACTTACGCATTTTGATCTCACAGAGGAAGAAGAATCTCCTCAATAGCGATAGAGCCCACAACATTCTCATCAGCATCCATCTTCTCCTTCTAGACCTCAGAATATTGAACATTGGGAAGAGGAGGAAATCATCGAAGAAGCAGAACCTGTAAGAACTCTAAAGCCTGGTTTTATGTATAAGTTTTACCGTGCTTTGAAGAGGGGTGGTACTCCTTTGAACTACATTGACGAATTTTTGAAAGATAAAAGGTATCGAAATGAAACCTATTTTTTATGCACAATGGAACGATTGGGTATTGCTCTTGCGGGGTCAGCAGAAGAAGCTTTTGCAAACATCCCAAGCAATCCACGTGTTGGAGGGCTGAGTCAACCTGATGGGAACGATGATGATAGGATGTACACTCAATTTAAACCTAGCATGGGTGTTGCAGCAAAAGTTCAAAGCAAGAGGACAGATCTGTTTCGTTCGGAGGAACACAAGCAACTGTACTCATAGTTGTTAAAGCGTGGGGTGATTAACCCTAGAAGTGTGGACTTTGATTTTCTTGACTCTCTTAATGTTAATCTGCGAGAGAAATTCAATCTTCTTCAATTGGAAAGATTTTGTTTTGAATCTACAGAGGCTTATGCTGAACTTACTGCTTACTTTTATTTAAATCTCAGTTTCTTGGATGCAAATAGATTCTCTTTCAGTGTTCAAGATTAGGACTATGTGGTTAACATGGATACATTGGCTGATGTTATTGGAGTTGAAAGAGGGAAATATCAATCAATTAGCGTGTCTATTGGCCGTGCGACGATAGAGCTTGTTCGGGATAGAACGACGGAAGGAAAGATTTCATATTTGAGGATGAATGCCTCAAATATCCTGCTTCACAAGATAGTAATCAATTGCCTCAGACCAAAATCAAACTTCGAAGACCGATGTTTCAAACTCGGAGGCAAAGCTAATGTATGCCATTAACATTGGCAAGAAGTTCTCTCTTCCTCACAATATTATGTTTCATATGTACAGATCAATGGTGAAGGACAAAGGTCAACTTCCTTACTCAGCACTTGTCACCAAGTTATTCAGACATTTGAACATTCAGCCTCCTCATATTCTCTGTGTTCGAACTTGCAATCAAATGGTGGTGGGACTAAAGATGGTCTCTAAAATGCGTCTGAAGGAACTTAACAAGGCTTTGGAGAAATTCAAGGTCAAAACCCTTGTCAAGACTCACCTAGTCTCTTTGACTGCAAAGTGGAAAGGGAAGGAGCCCATGACTGCTCCATCGAAGAAAAGAAGAGCACTCATCTTGGAAGATGAAGAGAATGAGGATGATATCACTATTTCTGCGCTTGCATTGAAGAACTTAAGTCGTTATGTTCTAGAGATTGAGGAGAGACAGGAACAAGACAAGGATGAGATCGAACAGAGGACTGGAGAGAGAGAAGAATTGGAGAAAGAAGCAGAGGAGGAAAGGATTGAGAAAGAGGAAGAAGAGGTCAGAGAAGAACAAGAAGAGGCAAAGCATGAAGAGTACTTCTCACCACCTGAAGGCATTGAAACAGGGGGAGATGCTGAGAAAAGAGGTACATCTTCAATTGCTGCCACCAGTGAAGGAGTAAGTCGTTCTCCAGCAGATCCAGAGGACATTTATGCCTCTCAATTTCCTGAGGAAGGACATGAGGTTTCATCGCCAAATCTGAGTGATCGTGCTGATTTGCCATCATCTGCCAATACACCTACTGATCGTGCAGGAGCCAGTACTCAGACTGACAATTCAACAGACTTTCACAGAGTGTTTGATGTTCTCTTGGAGATGCGAGGCCAAATTTATGCTCTGGGATGCGAAGTTCAGAACTTGCAGAATGCAGGTCAAGCCTCTTCAGTTTCTTTGCATAATCAAATTCATGCCCTTACACTTCAAGTGCAAGCAAATGCCAAGGGTGAAGATGTTGCTCAACTGAATGAGGATTTGAAAAAGCTGGAAGGGATTGTCCAGTCAATTGGAGATTTCCAGCTTGTTCGTGTTCCCAAGCAATCATAATTCCACTCTCTTTTCATCTTTACCTTTTTAATGCTAACAAAAAGGGGGAGAGATGTGTGCAGATTTGAGTTTTAAACTCTTGAACTTTTACTTTTGTGGTTGATTGATGGTTGATTGACTTTTCCTTTGTGTTTGGCTATTTGGATTTAGACTGGATTTGGATTGACTGTTTAAACGTTTGTTTATCTTAGGCACTACTGATATTTCATGGCAAAGATAGTTGCTCATTTACGGGACTAACCTACTTTCTGTAGATGCAGATTTTAATGTTATCTTTGCTATGCCAATTATCTTTTATGAGATATCCATGTTTGCTTGAAGTATTGTTTTACAAGTCAAAATTATCCAAATCTGCGGGAAAGTTTTGTCACCATCAAAAAGGGGAGATTGTTAGAGAAAACTTCCTTGAGTGTTTTGAAGTTGACAAAACATTTCCATCGTCTAGTTTGAAGACTTGCGAGACTCTTCTATCAAAGTCTGAAAACCTCCGGACTGCCGGACTCAAGACTCAAAGTCTATCCTCATTGACGGTTTCTAGACCGTCGAAGAAGACTTATCTAGAACTGAATGTTTCGATAAGAATTTGATTGTATCAACTGGAGAAGATCTATTGGCTGGATACAGCATGTCGGAATCCATTATTCAAATTGAGATTGATTCAGGGATTTTGGATCCATTGATTGGCAAAGTATACTTGGAAGGTTCTACTTATGGAAACCTAGATCTTGATTGTATGGGCAAGCAGGATTGGTGGGTTATCGTCATATTCCTTAAATAACTCGAAATCTTCCTAATTGATTCTGTCCAACGGGTAGATTTGAAGAACTCCTTTGGTAAGTGTCAACGGGTTTGATGGCATAAATGAGTATATAAGGAAGATGCTTCGATTGTTCGAGTGTGTGCGCGATAGAAGAATTTCAAAGTCTGAAGCTCCTTGTTCTTAGTCAATTCATTTGTTGAGCGAAATTTTGTATTCAAAAGAGAGTTAATATTTTTGTGAGACCTTGAGGAAGTGTAGCAGAGTCTATACACTGTGGAATCAAGGAAGAGCTTACTGTAATAACTCTTTTGATTCATAGTGAAATCCAATCGATGGGCTGTCAGTGCGGAAGAGTGGACGTAGGCTTGGATTAAGCCGAACCACTATAAATCTCGTGTTCTTACTATCTTCCCTAAGCTCTTTTACTTTGATCGTAACTTAACTTGTTTACAAGAGTCTACATTCCTTTTCATAATCTATTGTTAATTAGAATTGCACACTTCTCTCTAGAAAATTTGTTTTTGCACCTATTCACCCTCCTCTAGGTGCTCGTACTAGCTTTCACAGGAGGGGAATTTGAGGATGAGGTTCTTGCAGGTGTGGTGGCCTTCGTACATGGTCCTGTAGAGGGTTGGGCCGTCCTGTATCATTTGGACCACTTGGCCGATAGACACCCCTGGTCGTTCTTGTGCGTGCACCTAAAGTAGTTCCTGCAACTGCCCCCAAACACAGCTTTAATCATTTGTTACCAAACATGTATGAAAATTAACACATTAATGAACACTTGATAGGAGATCTGGCGGTTCAGATGCTCCGAATCTGAAGGATAACCCGGAAAAATTCACATGTGATGATAGATGATGAAAAGTGAAATGGTGCACTCATTTTGATTAGATTCTAGACCATGCCGTGTCACGATATAAAAATGATGGAATTCAGTGAATTTGAGAGAGAGCTGAGTTGGCCCTAATCTATTAGCGCGTGACGGGCCGACAACCATCTAAGCATTTGTTTAATTGTTCATCATGAGAGGAGCATAAATATAGATTAGCCAAGTTTATGAAATGGGTGAGTTTCTTTACCTTGTAAAGATTCCCACATAATATTCGTTTTAGACATCAAGCAATATTTGATCTCTCTCTACTTCATACGATAAATTTTCTCCTATATTCGAGAGATTAATGGAAATGGACATATCATCTGCGAAATATCTTGGGAACTCTGATTTGAGAGTCGCTTTCATACCGTATCTCCTCCATTGGTGTTCAAATTATCTTCTAGCCTTGTCTGTGTATCTGAGGTCTTTCTATAGAAAAATAAGTAATTCGCAATGCGTGAATTATCTAGATCCATATTTATATCTTAACTAATAAAAAAAGAAAATATATATGAGTAATTAATGAACATAGATGTATCATTTGTTAAGGACCCGGGTAACTCGAAGTTAAGAATTGATTTTTTATCGTTTGTGCTCAATTGCTACCCATCGTCCATCAAATTACGGTCCAGTCTTGTCAATATATCTGAAGTCTTTCTACACAAGAATCAGTAATTTTACATTTCATATTAGAATTACTTAGACCCATATATATAATTAGTTCTATCTAAAACCTCTTTCGACCTCTACCCAATAACAATATAAATGAAATAACAGAAAAAAAAAAAAGATTTCTATTTTCAGCAAGTTAGATAAGCTTACTATAATCCAATCCTGATCTGTCAAGTTGTGTCCCGAAATCATATGAACGGCATAACCACCTTTTCATGTCTTTTTCTAAATTTTAAGAGATCTTCATGCGATGCTCACCATATATGCAATTATTCTGCCCAAAAAGAAATTTCATTTAATATTTGAATTACACAGAACACCACTTAAATAGATAAATTAGATTTTAGACAAAATGAGAAGTAAAAGAACACGAATTTTGGCCCTTAATTACCTCGGGAGAGCGGTGTTGATTCTCTCACTTCCCTCGGAGACCTCGGATTAGACACAGGCGTTGGTCGGCGAGGCCTGCAAGACCTCGTCGGACTCTGTGCTGCTTGATAGGGACAGGGTGTTGCTGAACGAGCTGAGGAAGTTGACGACCAGATGTTCCGCAAACGGGGGCTGCCCTGTGTTGTTGCCATTTTGAGAGTGAGCGTCGAAGAGATCCGTAAACTTCTTTGTGGGATTCTGGGCATGGAGGAGATCCTGGATGGCGCGCTTGCGGCTTGAGGGCAAGTTCTTAGGCCAAGCGGAACGCTCCGTTGATGAGAGACGTCTTGTGCTTTGCTTTGTGATGGGGGTGTGAAAGTCGAGAGAGGGGATCATGCGGACAAAAGAGCTCAGGGCCCTGAGCACGAAGCGAGGAAGATGGAGCGGAAGGCGGTGCGAAAATTCCTCGTCCTGTTGGGTTTTTGATAAATAAAAAAAAAAGGAATATCTGGTCTTATTAGTATTATTATTATAATAATTGTTATCATATTCATATATCGATGGGAGTGATAATTAAATTCTCTTAAACATCATACTATGCATGTGACCCAAATAATATCCATGAAGCCTAAGGATATCAGAAAAATTATCCAAAAAATCATAAACCTATTAAACTTTTGCCAATGGAGTTCTAAATTTTTTTATGACTTTTTTTGGGGGTTTTTGGATCTAGGGCCAACAAGGGTTGCTGTCCAACCCTCCTCGGCCACATGCAAGGGCCAGCGACCCTTACCTCTAGGTGAGGGTGTCGCAGCCCTTACCTAGAGCTGGTGAGGGGTGTGATGCCCTCACCTAGAGCCAGCGAGAGTTGATCGGCCCTAAATCCAAAAAATAAAAAATAAAAAAAAAACCAAAAAATATCCAAAATATTATTTTAAAAGTGCCACATCAGCGCCAGCCATCCACGTTAGCAATTTCCGACTAAAAAAGGCTGAATAGACTAAATCTGCAATAAGTAAAAATGTTTAGGACTCAATTGGCAAATTTGAAAAGTTTAGAGTTGAATTGGCAAAAGTGCAATAAGTTTAAAATTTTTTTAATAATTTTCCCTAAGGAAATCATTATTAAGATTTGTTATTTTTTTTATTAATATTATTTAAAATAGCTGGAATATAATTAAGCAATTTCCCATAACTTTCATGATTCTTCTTTTATAATTGTGCACTATCTTCATTCAATTCGTTGATAGGCCCTTTTGTATAGTACAAAAGCTTTAATTTACTTTAGTTTTAATAGGTACCCTTCAGATTTTTTTGTTTTTTTAGCACGAGTCTATTTACCTAGGGTGAATTTTCTCATCATTAGGAAACTGAGATACTTCACAAATATTACCCACCATCTGATAACTCGGAATTCTTTATTTTCGATATGCAAAAAGAAGTGAATCAAAGTAATTAATTTCCTGAATTTAAATAGCTTTGTTGATACCTAAATTTTGCCAATTCAGTCATTCATTTATTACACAAAAAATTAGGGATTAATGTTTAAACCCTAAACAAAAATATTAGAACTAAATTGCATAATATATAGTTGTAGGAGCATTATTATTATTATTATTATTATTATTATTATTATTATTATTATTATTATTATTATTATTATTATTATTATTATTACTACTACTACTACTACTACTACTACTACTACTACTACTACTACTACTACTACTACTACTACTACTACTACTACTACTATATTTGCATTGAATCGGTGATGAATGGATTTGACTTGATGATTCTGAGTTTTAATTTGACGAGGTGGACTAAGCTCACAAAGAGAGAGAATTGGCTTGAGCTGGTCATTTTCTTATGACTGATTAACTCATGAGGAATGGCAATTTGATATTTTCGATGATATGTCGGTGGATTTTTCATATCTATTCATGTATCCTCATAACGCCAAGCGTGGGAAGGAGATATTGCGAGCTCATCTTTGCAAGATTCAGAATCTAGGAAAATTCTATTATGATCAAGAGCTTTTAGCAATGTTCAATTAATCTTTGGGTTGTTATTAAAATAATGAAGTCAATGGACTATCCAATGGGAAAAAGAATTTTTTGTTGATCCTGTGAATGTAAACGTGCGGACAAAGACATCAGAAAAAGGCAAGAAAGGATTAGCGGATGGGAAGGAATGTTTAAAAGAAATATGTTTCAATGAGGACCCATGGATCCGCCATGCATACGAAGGAAAGAAAAAAGACAACCTCACAAACGGTAGGTGGCTTTCTTCAGTATATTCATATTTCCTATTTTGAAGTGCAGAGTAGGACACTATAAAAGCAGGCTCACAATAAACAAAGGGGGAGGAGGCCACACAATTCAATACAGGGCAAATTGAGAGGAGAGAGCCAGGGGGATCCAATAGAGAATAGTAACCGGAGTTCTTTCTGCTATTTCGGTCCCAATTCTGAGATCGCTCTATCACCGCCTCCCGAGATCCACTAGCTATCACTTTGTTGCTACTAGACATCCATGCAGTACCTACACTGCGATGGCCCCTCTTGGCCGAGCTCTTGCCTTTCACAACAGCGAAGCTCTCCCCATTTTGCAGGATCTCGATTGAGCACCATGGAGTTTTTACCGTGCCATGAGCCGTGACATCCTTGCCATGTCGAGCTGAGACCAATTTGGTGCCTCCCCGCAACGAAATCATTCTCTGTTTTGCAGGTTCACTGTGAGACTATCTCGGGGAACGTTTGGGCATCCACCTCACCATCGGTCCATCACAATGAGTTGTTCCTTTCCTGGCCGAGAATTACTGGACCAGCAGGCTTTGCCGAGCAGCCCGTAATGAGAGTCCCATCGTCGGTCCGCACATGACACCACCACCGCGGATTCCCCATCAACAAAGCTGCTGCCGCACTGAGACCAACTTCAGGTGTAAACCGAGGAGATCATCAAGCTATCAAGGGAGTTATCAATTCTTAATAAAAATTCCACTTTTCTTTCTCTATAGTCACGTACAAGGGACACATATCATGCCCATGTGAACACCTGAAAATAAGAGAAGAAGAGTTTTCTGGTTTTCTCATGGCTTCACTTTCCTGACGTGGTTATTATACATTTAATGCACTGCCACACATAGCCATGATCTCCAGTGATCGCAGACACCACCTGGCACAAGCCCAGCCCACTCCATTGATTTTCCCAGATTTGCTGAGTAGTTCGTTGACGATTTCAGTCCAATTTAGCGAGCTGCTGCAACCACCGCGAAGTAGTCCCTCCTCAGCTGCATATCACTGTGAACCACCGATCATCGCCGTCCGAATCTTCTGTTGGAAATTAGATCCAGAGAAAACACAAACTGTTTGTTGTAATCAGAACATCAATGTAAAGAAGCCGATAATAGTTCTATAATATCATTTTTTTTATGTAAACTTACAAATCTTTGAGAAGAATAAAATAAGATATCACTGGAAAAATAACATAAAATTGGAGGTGAGGTACGAATAACCGAATCTCCTTAAGGCGATTAGCTCCTACCAAAGGTGCTCCACTAATTCACGAACTATGCCTCCCAAGATACAACACCTCGAACCTGTTTGGATTAGCACTATGCAAATAGGGCTCAGTCGAATTGTTCAATTGAACCAGCACACCCAGAAAAATCAGAAGAGTAGAAAAGGACATCAAAGCTCTTTTTGGAATCGAATCGGGAAAACCCAAAAACCCCAATGAAGCTCTATGCTCCTATCTATATATAGAGATTTTTTAGTTCATGTACAGAAGAGATTCATGAATTAAATAGACGCATATATCCACGAAATTCATGAATCAAGATATACGCAAATCCAAGAGATTCATGAATCCAAAGACACATGAATTCAAAAAATTCGTAAACTTAATAAATACATGAACTAAAAGATACATGAATCTAGGAAATTTATGAATTCAATAGATACATGAATAGAAAACTATAGGAAATTCATGAATCCAAAAAGAGATACGTGAACAGAAAAAAAACATATCTTAATTTATTGGCTTTTGTTGATCCATTAACCATAATAATAACCATAATTATAACAATCCCCCACATTAATGGATCAACAAAACATTTTTGACTCGAAGGAATCTGAGCATGCTTGTTGAAATAAACCGCATCAAGATAGGTAGCTTTCGCTTTGAACCTTCTTTAGTGAAAGCCTATCGGACTTACTTAACTAGTCGATGGACTAAGCCTTGAATCGACAGTTGTTTGTGTAAGCCTAGACAATAAACCTCACACGGAGTATTTCCAATTCAAGATTGGTTCTCGGTTGTGTTCGTTCTTTCGGCCCTGAACCTCTCGGGATTCATACGTGCTTTAGAAAATCTAGCCTTTAAAAATTTTCATAAATTCGGCCAGCTCCACGCATATAAGTGCACTCCTATTAAAGATATTCTACCATATCTCACTTGGATGTTACATTCCAAGTTCTAGGAATCATTAAACGCATAGCGTACCCTTAATAACGCTGTAGGAAAGCACTGTTGCATCATAGGAATGAGAGACAGTGCTTACACTAGAGTTTCCAAAATTTGCGTTGTCCTATTGAACCTAGACCATGGGATCTCCAATCACATAGGTTAGGTTTCCACCCTGGAATCTCTTTATTGGGTTAAGGCTCTTAAACCCATTCCCCTCGATGCGCAGTTTATATGCTCTCTTGACAAACCTTTTGTCAGCGGATCCGCAATATTCTCCTTTGACTTTACAAAGTAAAAAAAAAAATGATTTCATTTGAGAGCAACTGCCTTACAGTATTGTGTCTACGACAAATGTGTCTAGACTTACCGTTATAGATCACATTATGCACCCCCACACTTTAGAAAATTGTAGGATGGTAACTTTTCATTCCATAACTCGTATGGAGTTTTACCTAGCCTTTTGTGGGGTATTTGATTAAGAATAAAATTTGCAGTTAAAACTTCCTCCCCCCACAAGTTCTAAGGTAAACTTGAACTCAAAAGCATGGCGTTAGCCTTCTCCTTTAATGCTCTGTTCAATCGTTCAGCAACTCCATTTTGTTGTAGAGTATAAGGTGCAGTCATTTGGAGAATTATTCCAAAACTAGCACAAAACTCTTTGAAATTGATTGAACTATATTCTCCTCCTCTATCAGACCTAAGCACTTTGATTCGTTTATCAAGTTGGTTTTCAACTTCATTTTTATACTTGACAAACATGCTCATAGTCTCATCTTTGCTAGTTAGAAAAATAAACATAGCAAAATCTAGTACAGTCATCCACAAATGTGATGAAGTACTTTCCACCTCTATTTTCTACAAACTTTAAATCGCATAGATCACTATGGATTAATTGTAGAGGTTCACTTGTTCTTTCAATGGATTTGAAAGGTTTTTTGGCAACTTGGCCTCAACACAAGTCTCACACTTGTAACGGGCATCCAACTCAAATCTTGGAATTAACCTCAAATTTGCTATTCTCTTCATTGTACCATAGTTTACATGTCCTAATCTACCATGCCATAGATAAGGAGACACAACAGTGTAAACTGAAGACTTTTCTTTATTAATAGTCTTTTGGTACACATAATTCGAGTTTACATCAATAACAGCCACATTGGCTTTAAATAGGTCATTACACAAGTACCATTTCCCCACATACATCCCTCCTTTCGAAAGTACAAACTTGTCAGATTCAAATACAACTTTGAAACCCTTATTGACAAGTGTGGGGTCAGAAATTAGATTTTTCCGAACCTCTGGTACATGCAGCACATTCAACAAGGCAACCTCCTTGCCAGATTTAAACTTCAGGATCAACCTTCCTCTTCCGGCAATCTTTACTGATGCAGAGTTAACCATATAAAGCTTATCATCTTCTTCAACCTTCTCATAAGATGAGAACATATGTTTATCTGCACAGATGTGATTTGTGGCACCTATGTCTAGCCACCAGCCATTAGTGTTCGACATTAGAGATGCTTCGAACATCACCACAGTAGACAATCTCTCATTAGCTGTAACTGGAGGTGTTGCCATCACAGTAGGCAAGGTTCATTGAACCATCCCTCCAAAAATAGAGTCAAAAGCCATTTGGCCTATACTCTTCTGAAAAACAGTCCCGGGCATACCAGTCATATGACTTGTACTGGCACCACCAAAATTGGTGTTAGCCCAAGGGCCCATAGCATTAACTGCTACAAATTCAAACCCTGAGGGTTGAATATCTTCCATAGCAGCGGTCGAATCAACCATAGGAACGTCTCCTGAAACATTATGAACATTGAATGGCACTTGATTGTTTTCAACCATCTCAATAATCTAACAAGAACAACAAACAGCGAATGATATAATCGCCTTAAGATTGTTGGAAATTAGATCCAAAGAAAACACAAATTGTTTGTTGTAATCAGAACATCAATGTAAAGAAGCCGATAACAGTTATATAATATCCTTCTTTTTATGTAAACTTACAAATCTTTGAGAAGAATAAAATAAGATATCACTAGAAAAATAACATAAAATTAGATGTGATGTATGAATAACTGAATCTCCTTAAGGCGATTAGTTCCTACCAAAGATGCTCCGCAGATTCACGAACTATGCCTCTCAAGATACAACACCTCAAACCTGTTTGGATTAGCACTATGCAAACAGGGCTCAGTTGAACCGTTTAATTGAACCAGCACACCTAGAAAAATCAGAAGAGTAGAAAAGGACATCAAAGCTCCTTTTGGAATCGAATTGGGAAAATCCAAAAACCCCCCAATGAAGCTCTATGCTCCTATCTATTTATAAAGATTTTTTAGTTCATGTACAGAAGAGATTCATGAATTAAATAGACGCATGTATCCATGAAATTCATAAATCAAGAGATACGCGAATCCAAGAGATTCATGAATCCAAAGACAAATGAATGCAAGAGATTCGTAAACTTAATAAATACATGAACTAAAAGATACGTGAATCTAGGAAATTCATGAATTCAATAGATACATGAACAGAAAACTATAGGAAATTCATGAATCCAAAAAGAGATACGTGAACAGAAAAAACGTATCTTAATTTATTGGCTTTTGTTGCTCCATTAACCATAATTAGAACCATAATTATAACATCTTCATCTGTGATCCACTACCCGGTTCAAATTTGGGAAACCATATCTTTCGGATTAGGTAAAGTTCACATACCAAGTTGATTTGAATATTTCCTTGTCTATTTGCTATTGGTATTTGTGGAAGCGTGTGTTTGATGTGTGTGCAAGGGAGTGTTTTGTGTGTGAACTATCAAGAGAGCAAAAGAACTAACAACAATATGGATGAGAAATGATTGGGAAAAGTAATAATAAGAATGTGTAAAAGAGAGTGGCAGCAAAGAAGCTTACCTTGTTGGTCTGCTGCGCTCCCCCCTTCCTATTTATTAGGAAGCTTCACCGACTTCTGGCCCACCATCTTTGACTTCTAGTAGATTTTTTACAATTTTTTTTCTTGAACAACCAACTCTTCTAGGCAAAAATCTCTGCCATTTGCAAAGATAATTTTATGGACTCTTCTAGGATTTTTCTTGACTTCTCTAGCTCATTTATATCTTGAAGTTCCTAGAAATTGGATCAAAAATTTAACACTCCTCCTTGATCCAATTCCGTGTTACTCTAAGCATATCCCGCAAGGTCTCGAACTTGGCTGGCGATAATGCTTTAGTGAATATGTCCACTACTTGATCCTCAGTCTTGCAATATTTGTGTTCGATCTCTCTATTATTTTACACCTCTTGTACGAAGTGATATTTAATGTCGATATGTTTGGTTCTTCCATGGAATACTTGATTCTTTTATATAGTGATCGCCGACTTATTGTCGTAAAGTAACGGAGTCGGTTCTATATGTGCTTCTCCAATGTCTTCTAGAATTCTTCAAAACCATATTGCTTGACTGGCGATTGTGGTAGCTGCAATGTATTCAACCTCTGTAGTAGACTGTGTCACTAAGTCTTGTTTTTTGGATGCCCAATATTCCAGAACTCAGTGTGAATGCATAGTCAGTAGTACTTCTCCTATCATCAGCTAAACCTGCTCAGTCGCTATCAGTGTAGCCAATGAGCTTGGCGTTTGCACTTGGCCAATACCAAATGCCGTAATCTAGAGTTCCTCGTAAATATTCGAGAATTCTCTTGGCAGCTCCAAAGTGAATTTGACTCGGACTTTACATAAATCGTGATAGTAGACTTGTCACATACATAATATTTGCCCGTGTAGTAGTGAGATATAACAGACTGCCAATCAGACTTCTGTAGAGGGAGGCATAAGCTTTTTCTGCTTCATCTTCCTTCAGTAGTTTCTCATCTGTCATGAGCAGAGTTGAAACTACTTTGCAATAGTTCATCTTGAATTTCTTTAGGAGGTTCTTGGTATATTTCTTCTGCGAGATAAAAACTCCTTCATTTTGGTCAATCTCGATGCCAAGGAAATAATGCATCAAACCCAAGTCCGTCATCTCAAATGTCTTCATCATTTATTCTTTGAATTCTTGGATCATTGCCTCATTGTTTCCTGTATAGATGAGATCATCCACATACAAAGAGACAATAAGAGTGTCAGACTCGCCTTGGGTTTTAATGTAGAGCGTTGGCTCACTCATACTCCTCCGGAATCCTTGCTTGATGAAGTATTCATCGATTCTACTATACCACGCTCGTGGTGCTTGCTTTAACCCATACAATGCTTTCTTGAGTTTGAGAACTTTTTCTTCTTGGCCTTTGAGGATAAAGCCTTGTGGTTGTTCTATGTATATTTCTTCTTGAAGATATCCATTTAAGAATGATGACTTTGCATCTAATTGATGGATCTTCCATTCTTTTGTGCTGCTATGGCTATAAGTGCCCGAATAGTATCAAGGCAAGCAACAGAGCGAAAGTTTTTGTATAGTCGATACCCGGTTGTTGCAAGTAGCCTTTCGCCACAAGCCTTGCTTTGTTCTTCTGGATTGATCCATTTGAGTTGACTTTCGTCTTGTAGACCCATTTAACGCCAATGATCTCTTTGTCTTTGGGTTAATCAACAAGCTACCAAGTTTCATTTTTCTTGATCATCTTGATCTCTCCCTCCATGGCTTTTATCCAAACTTCTTCTTTGGACGCCTATTGTAGTTTTTTTTGTTCTAAAGCAGAAAAGTTGCATGTGTTGTAAATTCTTCTAAGGGTTTTCACCCTTAGTATTAGTGATTATGGAGTAGATTCTTCTTGCGTCACTCTTGGAGATGTTGGTGGAGTTACGTTGTGAGTTGTGGAATCTAGCACTTCTCCTCTTCTTGTGACGTTGACTCCTCTTGAGTAGGTGGTATGTTTGGTAAGATGATGTACTTCTTCTCAATTTTCTGGTCCTCCTAGTTCCAAGCAGCATTCTCGTCGAACTCAACGTCTCAACTGATCATGAGCTTCCTAGTTCTTAGGTTGTAGACCCGATAGCCTTTTGATTAGTCACTATAGCCAATGAATATTCCCTTTTCTATCTTTTCATCAAGCTTACTCCTTTTCTGAGCAAGGATGTGAACGTAGGATATGTAGCCAAACATCGTGAGGTGCTTTGCTGAAGGCTTCCATCCACTCCATGCTTCGACTGGAGTTTTATTTTGGACTGCTTTAGTTGGACACATGTTTAAGATGTATACGGCCATGTGGATTCTTCTGCCCAGAATGAGTTAGGAAGTCCTTTTTCCTTTAGCATAGACCTTGCCATCTCCATGACAGTTCTATTTTTTCTTTTGGCTACTCCATATTGCTTTAGGGCATAGCCAACAGTTAGTTGATGATGGACTCCTTCATCTTCACAAAATTTATTAAACTCCTTTGAATTGTATTCCGTGCCTCTATCACTCCTTAGGACTTAGATTCTTTGGCCACTTTGATTCTCGACGTGGCTCTTGAATTTTCTGAAGATAGAGAAAACCTCTGATCTTTCTTGAAGAAAGTATACCCACATCATTCTTGTGTAATTGTCAATGAATAGGATGAAATATTTATTCTGATTGAGTGTGGGGGTTCTCATTGGACCACACACATCCGTATGAACTAGCTCCAATGGCTTCTTAGCTCTCCATGCACTTCAAGATGGGAATGACTATCTATGTTGTTTTCCAAGGAGGCAACCTACACAAATATTTGAAATTTTTGAGATAGCTGGAAAGTCTCTCATCATATTCTTCTGATGGAGAGTTTTTAGCCAAGCAAAGTTGAAGTGGCCAAATCTTCAATGCCATAGCCATGAATCATCAAGTTGAGCTTTCATGGTTACATCTTTGACACATTTCCATCGAATAGGAAAATTCTTATTCTTCATCTTAACAACGGCAATGATATTTTTATATTTATCATAGATAATGTAGGCATCTCCTCTAAAGTATAGAGAATATACACTTTGTTTCATTTGGCCCACTCTCAAGAGATTTTATGCAAGACTAGGGACTAGTTATACAATATGTGTATATCTTGGGCCTTTATTTGTTTCCACAATGATGGTGCATTTTCCTTTGACATCTACTAATGCACCATTGCCCAATTTTACTTGGGATTTCACCGACTTATAAACATCAGTGGATATAGATTCGTCCCCCATCATATGATTGCTACACCCACTATCAATTACCATGTTTCATTTTTATTATAATTTGTTGCTTGGCCTGCATAGAACGTATTCTCCTCACTTTCTTTTTTTTTCACATATTTTGCTTAATTATTTGTTTTCGAGTGACAATCTTTTTCTGCGTGGCCATATCTTTTACAAAAGCGGCATTGTTTTTTTTATTTTTAAACCAGCAATCCTTCTCCAAATGATTTGTTTTTATTGCAAATACCAAAGGTGGATAATTTTCCTATTGTGTAGTTTCTCCTCCCTTTTATATTTCCATGAGCTCCTTCCACCATTTTTAGATTGATGAGATCGTATGCTTATTTTATATTGAAAGGCACTTTCAATTGAATCTTGATCTTGTGCCATTAGTCTTTCTCATGTGCTTCTAGAAAGCCAATTAATTCACTCACTGATAGGGTCGTCAAGTCCTTAGTTCCTTCTATAGTTGTGACTATGGGGTTGTATTTTTTTAGTAAGTGACACCAATATTTTCTCAACAACCCTTTGATCAGTTATCCCATCTCCATAGGCTCTCATTTGATTAACTAGTTCCTTTAATTTTCCACAATATTCTTGTATGGTCTCATAATTTTTCATTTTAGAATTCTCAAAATCTCTTCTTAGAGTTTGAAGGCTAATAGTGCATACCTTTTTCTAATCCTTGAAATTCTTCTCGTAGTATTTCCCAAGCCCCTTTTGAAGTCCTTGCTCCAATTATTCTTGGAAACACCGTTTCTGAGAGTGCTTGTTGGATAAAGTATAGTGCCCTTGCATCCTTTTGTAGTTGATCATTTAAAACACTTGCACCTTCTTGTGGAGTCTCACAACCTTTTTCCATGATGTCCCATAATTCTTGGGCCCTCAAGAATGTAGTCATTTTTATGCTCCTCCAAAAGTCATAGTTGTTCCCATAAAAAAATGTGAATGGGAAATGAGGATGAGTTAGAGTTAGCCATAGTTTAGTCGTTAGTTATTTGGAAAGGGTAGTTTTAGGAATGGGTAGATAGGACAAATGCCCAAAACAACCAAAGACGTGGCTCTGATACCGCTGTTGGTATTTACGGAAGCGTGCATTTAATATGTGTGCAAGGGAGTGTTTTGTGTGTGAACTATCAAGAGAGCAAAAGAACTAAGAACAATGTGGGCAAGAAATGATTGGGCAAAGTAATAATAAGAATGTGTAAAAGAGAGTGGCGGCAAAGAAGCACAAGGGAACAAAAAGAAGTCTTTTATTATTTAGTTTTAGCACAAAGGGAAGGGGAAGGAGCTCGCTTACCTTGTTGGTCTGCTACGCTCCCCCCTTCCTATTTATAAGGAAGCTTCACCGACTTATGGCCCACCATGTTTGACTTCTAGTAGATTTTTTACAAATTTTTTTCTTGAACAACCAACTCTTCTAGGCAAAAATCTTTGCCATTTGCAAAGATAATTTTATAGACTCTTCTAGGATTTTTCTTGAATTCCCTAGCTCATTTCTATATTGAGGTTTCTAGAAATTGGATCAATAATATAACAGGTGCATATCAATATCTAATTAAATATTTTCAAGCGATAGGCATCATCAATTAGGATATATTTCCTAGTTTGCAACACCGCAAATGATCTTTAATTCGAATTTATAAGGCTTTAGGTAGAGTGCTCGGGTCTTAAATGGATATCTTGATCTTTAAGGCATAAGATTATGATATCAATTTTATTCGCGACAGAATTTTGAGTTGATTTGATATTGTTTGCTTATTTGAACTGTGCAGCATATCTTGAGTGATTAAATGCTTGTCTCACTTTGATTGTCTACCTTTTCTTTTGAAAAAAGAAAAAAAGAAATATCAAAATGATTGGTTGATATATTTGGTTAGATTTTTAGATAACATCCCATGTTTGGTAGATTTTATTTTCTAGAATAGATTGCGTTTTAGGATAGACTCTATCTAGTTAGAGATAATATTTAATTTATATTAGGATTTGGCCTATGTTAATCCTCAACTTGAATTGGATAATATCTAGAACTAGATAATTTATTTTGGTTATTTTTAATTTCGAATTTTCATGAAAAACACAAAAAGATATCACATGCATGTCATATAATTTAGGTCATGCTCACCATGGCTGTTATACTTTATTAGTACATTTATAATGGAGTGCAATTAAGACGCACTATTTCGTCTTGATATGTTATGATGGAGAGACACCATTTGTAAGGGTATGAGGGAGTCATATAAAAACTTCTAAAGATAACCGTTGGGATGGTTCCGGCAGAAAGAATGTTCGAAAAGAAAGAAATTGTTCTCTCTTTTTTTTTTCTCCCCTTTCCATCAAAGAAAAAAATGCATTCCATTACTTCTTTACGAAGATAATCAGCATTTACGCTATGGAAGTTGGATGTTTTTCTTGTGATTGTATTCAAACCATCATGAAGTCATATTGTTCGTCATTCACTTGTAATTCAACGTTCCTTCCGAGGTAAATTGTTCATTATGCATTAAAAAGAAGTTAGTCGTCTTCCGTTGACTTTCTTCCTACATTGGTATCAAAGCCCGGTTAAAATTTATGTTTTGCTTTTCCATCGAATTTTCTCATTTATCATTTACTTTCAGGATCAAGAGAATGAACTTTACATTGTCTAGATGTTTATTACTTGGAAATTGCAACGTGAATCGTTGAAAACGAACCAAAGCGAAGAACGGGTTTGGAGGTTGCGTATACCATACGATTTTGGCCATTTTTTGAAATATTTTTTTGACCAAAATAAATTTTTAAATATACGGGGTGAAAGTACTCATCGAGATGAGTTGAACGGCGGGTTAATTGCCGCCGGAGGATGTCGGACGCCCCCACACGAGTGGCCATAAGCCATTGGCATGGCACCACGAGCCCAGCTCGCTCACTGGGCATGCCTAGTGTGTGAGCGCCACGCGCGCCAGTGAACCGATGCTTGCTGATGTCATTGATGGCGTCAGCCAATGGTGGGGTAATCGCCAAGATGACTCACCTACTGGCAACAGTTGGCCGGCCGATGACCGACTAGCGACCCAACCCGACCCAACCCGACCCGACCCGACGGGACTGGAGATCAAACCGTCAACCTGTCCAACGGTCAAATCGGTCAGACCGGTCGCCAGTTGCGACTCACTGGCGCGTGTGCCACACGAGCCACACCTTAGGTAGCGTGTGTGGGCGCATAAAAGGTCCAATTGGCACGTGGTTGGTGGCGTTTGGTTCGTATGGACATTCTCTACACTGTAGTATAGTTATTTTACATGTTTGAGTTTTTTAAACATATAAAAATGTATACATAACCCTAAGTATGTGTATTTTTGGGGTATAAATGTATTATTTATTCTTTTTTAGCCTATTTTTTCTTATGATTTTGGAAATACAAAAGCTAGCCTACATGAAAATAGTAACATATATGTTGTGTAGAGCTTAGTTCAATGATAGCATATATATATAGTTTAATATGCTTGCAATTTCCTGGTTCCAAGTAAATTCGAATAATGGTTGAAAATCCTTCATTTTTCATCACATGTTGAACGGTTTTGATTATAGTTACTGTATGATTATTTTTTTTGTACATTGGTTCACATCATGTTGTATTTTTTGTGTTAATAGAAAAATATGGAATTTGCATGAGGTTGTATAATTATTTGTTTTCTAATGAGAGTTCGTAGATTGGTAGAATTCGAAAGAATTCTCACCTAGAACTTAAAATTTGCACAAATTAAACTAATTAATAATAATATAATAATTGTACATAGAAACTGATTGGAAACATAGTGAACTTCCGTTTCCGTGTATTTTGTTGAATTATCATTAATTTAGTTTGTCTTTGCTGCAAATTAAATATGTGCGTTACTCTGAAAAATGTGCTAGTATTGATTCTGCATTTATTATGTCAATGTGTTATAGCAATTGATTATGACTTCGGTATCCAAGACCATTGTGGCTGGCCTCAATAAGGGTGAGAAATTGAACAATGACAATTATGATATTTGGCACCGAAAGATTCAATACATTCTTGAGGAACAAGAGGTTTTGGAAACCCTCAACCACATCATGGATGAACCTGAGCATGGAACTTCAACTCAACATAGCAGAGATCTAGAAGCTTATCAAGCTTGGAAGAAGAAAAATAGCATTGCTCACATCACGTTGCTGAGTTGTATGCAAGATGATCTCATGTGTGAGTTTGAAAGTTATGATAAAGCTCAAATAATGTGAGTTGCCTTAAAAGATAAGTTTAGGGATATATTTGCCACTAAATTGAAGAGACTCATCATCAAGTTTGACACATACTGAAAGCGCCCAAATGTAACGATAAGGCAGCATCTTCGGGAGATGTCAAACATGATTCATGAGCTGAAATCAGCATGTCACTCCCTTATTGATGAATAACAAGTTCAGGCTGTTATAAGGTCTCTTTTTTATAATTGGAAGTATATGAAAATCAACATGACGCATAATGAGAATATTGTCACTTTTGATGATATAACGCGTCATTTAGAATTAGAGGATGAGTGTTTAGAGGCTGTAAGATCCTCTACCCATACTTATGTTACTGAATTGAGTTCATGCAAAGTTTTGAACTTCAAGCGCAAAAGGAATCATCAATTCAATAACAAAGGAAGAAGATTGATCAAGCACTTAAGAGAGCTAAGACCTTCCGACGCAAGAAAAGTGGTGGGAAGAAGGATAAGACCAAGATGAAGCGCTAAAATTGTGGCAAAATAGGTCACTTTACTCGTAAATACACTAAGTCGAAAAATGTACCATATTACTTCATTACTTTAAGTAATGTTTTTGTTTCTAACACTGCAATGCTTGCTGAATCTTATTTAATGTGAACTGTGGACTCAAGAGTAACAAACCACATAACTAGAGACCAAGAAGTATTTGTGGAGTATCGTCAGATACAGCCTGAAAGAAGATGGATATATGTTGGGAATAACTCAAGAGTTGAAGTTAAGGGTATTGGCACATGTAAATTAATTTTACGTAATTGTCGAAACTTATTCCTACATAATGTTCTCTATGCTCCAGATATTCGACGGAACTTGATCTCCGTAATTGTTCTTCTTAGCCTAGGTTATGTATTAAATTTCCATGGTGATTGTATTAACATTTTGTTTAGAATAATTTATTATGGTTCTGGCCATGTATTGAATAGTTTTATGGTATTAGACATTGACTATGATCAGTACAATGTTAATGTTGATAGTTGTTTTTCTTTAATTGCATATTTTAGTAATGTTGAGATTGATGCAAGTACTTGACATGCTAGATTAGGTTACATTTGGTAACAAAAAAATACAAATATTAGCTAGAGAAGGCTTTTTAGGGTCACTCGCTAATGTTGATCTACCCGTATGTGAATATTGTCTATAGGAAAAGTAACTAGAAAACCATTCGGTAAATGAACTAAAGTCAAATTTCCATTGCAACTCATACACTATGACGTTTGTGGTCCTTTAAACGTGAATGCGAGACATGGAGCCTCATATTTCATCACTTTCATATATGACTTCACACGTTTCGATTATATCTTTCTAATCTCCCATAAGTTAGAAGCATTAGATTACTTTAAACAATATATAGCGATGGTAGAGAATCAGTTGAACAAAACATAAAGGCATTGAGAACCGATCGCGAACGTAAGTATCTATCTAAGCAATTCAAGGCTCTTTGTGATGAAAATGGAATTGTATGACAATTGATTATTCTTGGTACTCCGCAACAGAATGGGGTTGCTGAGAAAAGGAATAGAACCCTATTGGAAATGGTTAAATCTATAATGGTGCGAGCAAATTTACCTATCTTGTATTGAGGAGATGCATTATTAACTACTATCTATGTACTTAACCGAATGCCCTCAAAATCAATCACTTCCACCCCTTATAAATTGTGGATTGGTGAGAAACCAAACTTAAGTAATCTACATCAATAAGGGTGTGCAGCTTATATTCATTATTCTTCCCATAAAGTTATGTATGGCGCTCACTTTGGTGCCAAAAGTTTTTTACGGATCACTTAAGTGCTACTTAAAAAAAAAACAATCATTTAAGTGTCAGCTCTGATCCAGATTGCCGAAAATCCGACGTGGCTATATTTTACTAATTTCTCAATCCTACGTGGCTCACCGGCGTGCCTAGTTAGCATATAACCCCTAAACGACGTCATCCAAAAGTTATAAATAGTGATTATTTGAGTGCCAAATTTTATTAAAAGTGATCACTTCAATGTCAGTCGTAGTTAAAAAACAATCACTTCAGTGCCAAGCATGCCACGAGAAAATGCCACGTGGACTAGATTTTTTTAAAAATTTGCCAAGTCATATTATAATTTTAATTATAAATAACACGTAATCAGTTTGGCCGGAATTTCTCACCGTTGACACTAAAGTAATCATTTTTCCTCCGATTTAACACTTAAGTGAGCCGACGAAAACTTTTAGCACTAAAGTGAGCGCCGTACACAACTTTTGGCACTTCTAGTGTACTTATTCTATGGCAAATTAGATCATAGAAGGAAGAAGTGTATTTTTATAAAATATTCTGAACACTCCAAAGGGTACATGTTTATAGGTGAACAAGCTGATGGAAGTATGACCGAAATGGAGTCACGATATGTCACGTTCTTGGAGAACAATTTTCCTAATACAAGTGAGATTGATAAAAACTTTCAATTATATGAGATAGAAGATCCTAATAACACACTTACTAATATTGTAAAGGGAAATGAAGATTTATCTCAACATACAAAATCTAATGGGAGTGCTGCATCGCTCGGCGAACTGAATTCAAGAGAAGTTCAGCTACATAAAAGTAATCGTAAGAGTAATCATCATCGTCGTTTTGAGATTGAAAGGGAAGTATTTATGATTACTTAGCAAGACAATGCCAAGCCTAAGACTGTTCAAGAGGCTATCTCATCCTCTAATAAAAAAGAATGGAGAAAAGTTTTGGAAGATGAGATGGAGTCAATGAAGGCAAATCACGTTTGGGACTTGGTTGATTTACCACCCAATCGCAAGACTATTGGAAACAAATGGGGTTTTAAGATTAAGCGAAGGGCGGATGGATTCATTGAAAAATATAAGGCTCGTCTTGTGGCAAAATGTTAAACTCAATAAGAGGTATAGACTATGAGGAAAGTTTTTCACTAGTTGTAAGGTTTGCCTCAATGCGCTTTATCCTAGCCATCGTTGCACATTTAGACCTTAAATTACATCAAATAGATATAAAGATAGCATTTCTCAATAGAGAATTAGATGATGAAATCTATATGAAATAGCCAATAGATTTCATAGCTAAAAGTCAATAGCATAAAGTTTGCAAGCTTCATCACTCAATATATAGCATTAAGCAATCATCTATATAGTGGTATCTTTGTTTTCATCGAGCCATAACGACTTTTGGATTCACGATGATTGAAGAAGATCATTATGTATATGTTAAGCAGTTCAAAGATAAATTTGCGATTTTATCACTTTATGTGGACAATATTTTATTGGTTGGAAATAATAATGTTTTGGTTATCACCTTAAAAGAATGGTTGTCTTCTAATTTTGAAATGAAAAACATTGGAGAAGCTGCTTATATATTAGGAATTAAGATTAAAAGAGATTGATCAAGGAAATTCCTTACTTTATCACAAGAGTCTTATATAATGAAGACTCTTGAGCGTTTCAATATACAGCATTATAATCCCATTGTTACCCCTTTCATGCAAGGTGAAGGTCTAAGTACTAAGATTTGTCCTAAAACTCTAGAAGAAAAATGGAAATTGTTCCTTACGCTAGTGAAGTTAGAAATTTGATGTATGCTATGATGTGTACTCGACCCTGGTGAGCCAATATCAATCAAATCTTAGTCAAGCATATTGGAAAGCAGTGAAGAGGATTCTAAGATACTTAAAATGTACCATAGACTATCGACTTTATTGTCAAGGGGGAATGATTTATGTCTATTAGGCTATTCAAATGTTTTTTTTTTTTGGTAAAGAAAAAAAAATTTTGGTAAAGTAGGCTATTCAAATGTTGATTGGGGAGGAAACCTAGATAAACGTAAATCGACTTTTGGATATGCGTTCTTACTCAATGAAAGTGCAATTTCTTGGAATAACAAGAAACAGACATGCACAACATTGTTTACAATGAAGGCAGAATTTATTGCATGCTCATCATGACCTCTCTTTTTCCATTCAGGAGAAAAAGGAAGAAAGTTTAGGGGTATTTGCCTAAAGAGGCGAACCAATGGCTGTAAATTAAGTGCGGGCTCTCCCAAGCCCATACCTTGCGCGACGTTGAATTTTGTTTTATAGTTCTTAACAACCTAAATATTTCTAGGAGTCACCACTAGCCTTGGGATCGGCTAGAAACCAATCGAGACACGGGAGTGTTGTCTCGATACCTACGCAACCAGAGATTTCTAGGAACGGGGACTTGTTTACGCTAATGTTTCTATTAGCGCCCTTGTAGTACCACTTAACTTGAAAGATTGTTCATCTAAATGGCCACACAATCTTGATTACCAATTATAATCCTTATAAAACCGATAAGCGTCCATGCAAATGTTTTTGAAGGTTTTTTTTTTCTTAATGTATGGACTAATCCTAACATAATTTAGAAGAGAAATTTACACTCAAATTAATGAAAAGCAATGCGCAAGTAAATATCCAAGAAATTAAAATGACTTGAAAATAAATGCGGAAAAGGAAAACCCGATACAAGTCGGGCAAATAATATTTCATGGCCTTGTTACCACGCCCAAGGACAGGACCCCCATGAGCGAAATGGGAATTTAAATATGCATGAAATTACTCTAGATGCATGAAATTACTCTAAATAATTTTAATCTACACAAATAGATTATTTACAAAAATGGTTATAAAATACCAAGATATCATTAAATTAAGAAAATGACCTTTTAAAATTAGAAAAATTTCCTAGATGTCATTTCTATCATAATTTGATATCATCCATCATTTTTATATTTTTTTTTTGAAATTTTCATATTTTTTAAATTTTTTTAAATTTTTTAATTTTTATTTAAAATTAATTCCCTAAACCGATATATGCCAATTTACGCTAATATGGGACTGCCCAATACATGAATATAACAAGAACCAAGCTTAAATCGACCGTTTCAAGATCGAAACTTGGTTTGCGCATTTCGTCGAACACTTGGCGTGCATTAAATCATCCCCAAAACAGCTTCTCCAGGCCATGTTTGCGGCCTTCAATCTCAACCCATAAGCAATCTCATGCGGAACTAAAGTATCAAGATTATACTACAACATTCAAGGAGTAAGATTAGATACAAATCACAGCTTAAAACTCACGAAAACCAAGCTGGAATCATCATCAAATATGCGGGTTTGATCTGATTTTGCAAATCTGGGTTTGAACCCAAGTCAAGCAAACAGGTTGAATGCCCATATTCAAGCCCCGACACTCATCACATACAAGATCTAAGGGAAAGACTACTTAATCCAAATGAAAGTACGTAGGATGGGCTTTCAAATGCAACAAACATCATAGAGAATGACCAACTGAACACATCAAAACAACCTCTCCAAGAAGCATACATGTAAAACTCTTGAAGAGATTTCAACACCTAGAAAAATTCCAGCCTCAGAATCAGTTTCTTGGATTAGTTTTCCTCTTGATTTTTCACTATTAAAACATGTTCAAAATCAAACAAAAATACATCTAGGATACTTACCTTGCTTCCTAGTTTCTTTTGCAAGTGGTTCTTGGCCGAGGAAACCAAGAAATTATCCTTGGGGGGCACGTGGAAGTTGGCTCCTTCAAACTGGAAATGAGATCTGCAGAAACAAGAACTAACAACGAAGGTTTTCGTTGACCTCTAAAATTAGACTTCAAGACATCTTTTGTTGGAAAAATTAATACCAAACCAAACTCTATGTATTCTGGTTTAGGTAAAAGTCACAATTTTCCTCATTTGTCTCTCAAATTTCTCAAAAAAACTGGATTTCCCTCACTCGTGACCAACTGGGCTCAACACTCAAAAAAATTTCAGTGTTTCTTGGCCCGCCAAGAGGGTGTTTTTCGGGGGGCTTTAGGAGACATTCCCAAACTCTATTTGGGACGTGCGACCTATGGATGGAAAGATCTTTGAGTGAACTTTCACTTTCTAGTTGAAGGTTTTGGCTAATTTTGGCTGCAAGTTTGCAAAAATTTCCCTTTTATCTCTAAAGGTTGATCTGGAATTTCTAGGTTTCTTTTTTTGGAGTTGCTTCTGAGGGCCTCTTTGGGGGACGACCGTGAGCTCTCTCCTCCCTCGAAAAACCTTGCTTCCGTGATGTTCCCTCCTCAATTAGAGGATTTTTGGGCTATATTTTGTCCACCTACCAAGCCTGTTAACAGGGCTACTTCACCCACTCTCTGAGTTAGTCAATTTTTCCACTTCTGCAGCTGTTGAGTGTCCGAATTTGGTGCGATTTTCCCGTGCCATCAGTAGCTTATTTCTGACCACTGCTTGTCCACTTGCACTACTAATTATGATCTTCCATCACGTGCAAAGATCAGGCTGGTTGGACAAGTGAGGAGGATATGGTGGGGGCACCAAGTTGCTTACTCAACAACTCCGAAATCAGACCAACTTGTGGACTGAGATTTGTCAGCTAGTTTGGGTGCTTTAATCCATCAATTTGGCTGCGATTTTTTGATCAATTAGCAAGCTCATACATAGTAGTTTAAGATCTCGACCAGATTTTGCAATTTTGCCCACCCAATTTTGCAAGAAAGTCCCTCAAAATTGGCCATTTTCCTATCCGAAAATACCCAATTCCATACAAACTTGGTCTTTTTGGCTTGATTTGATTTATTCGACTTGGCCCAAATTCAATTTCAACTTGATTGGTGACCAAGATGATGATTTACGGGCTCAGGCGCAAATTTTGCAAAATTTGCAAATTGGTCCCTCAACTTTTGGAAATTGCATTTTGGCCCCAACTTGCCATTTGAATTCCAATCTGACTTCCTGGGCTTGGCTAGTCACATTTAGATCATTGGCCCCAACTTTTTTTCTTTTCTTTTCTTTAAATCTTTTTATATATATTTTCAATTTTTTTTTTAGTAAAAACATCTTCCATTTAAAACACTATATTAAATGCTAGATAATCTATATGCAAGAATTTAACTAGAAAATTTTTTTGGGCAAAAATTTAGGTGTCAACAATGCTTTGCCGCAGTATAAGAAGCAGTATTACTAAAAACGTTTCTTGGAACACTTAGCCATTGTCACTGAAGTTCCAAAACTAGTAATAGTTTATTATAATAGTCCAGCAGTCATTGCTTATGTAAAAGATCTCAGGTATCATGGAAGGATGAAACATATTGACATAATAAACAACTTCATTAGAGATATAACAGCGCAGAAAGAAGTGATCATTCAATACATTTCAACTAATAGAATGGTTGCCCATCCATTTACGAAGGCTGTTTCTAGAGACGTATTATTGATTCACAGGATGTCACTAAGGTTACATAGAATGTGATATATAATATTGTAGAAGATCATTGTTTTATGTATATGTGAACATATGAAATATTGTACTTGTTTATTTATTAGTGACTTGATATTTTATCAATAAGTACAAATCCATTATGAAACTAACACAAACACACATATATTATTGAAAAATATGTCAGCAGACAATGATTGGCTCACTCACACGAGTAATCACCTCAAGTGCTATAGTTAGCACGTTGAGATGAGATGTTATGTACAAATAAATGCTGAAGAACAAGTTTAGTACATAAAATAATATGTCGCATTAATTGGAGTCAAGATGAGGTTTATGATTTATATATGATAAAACCGAACATGATAGTCTCACAAGTATGTATGCCTAAAAGATGCTGGAGGCTAGTACTTAATTGAGCACTATAGAAAGCGAGTTGATATAGCACTCGAGCTAAACTTGAGTACGTGAGAAGCACGTGATTATGTTTAAGCAAAGATCCGTATGATGGATATATATTTAATAAATGATATACGTTCTTATAAAAAGAGAAATTTACTATAGCATGTAATTCATACTACATGTACATTGTACGACCGACAAAAGAAGGTGAGTGAAATTATCCCTATTTACTCATTGTGTGAGCCCTTGAGGTAATTTATAATTTACCTTATTTTGTACCCTATGTTACTTCTAACTATGTTTTTGAAGTGAAAAATCAATGTTGCTACTTTAGCATGTTACTAGCAGTCATGAATAGATATGACTTTATGGGACGTGTTTAGGAAAGCAATTGTTCTGAAATGGAGAAAGACATAAGTGCGAAGGAAGACTATTGTTATTTTACATCTATCGCATGTATTTATTGGTCGACCAATTATATCGCCTTATGGAGTTATGGATATAATTGTAAATACGTGGTATTATGAGAATAGTCAAGTAGAGCCTTTAAGGAATAGATATACTTGGATTGATGTACAAACTATGTCTAAGGCACTGTAAGACATCAATTGTTTATTTCTTTTTAGGGTTGCAGTCATTATGTCATCTCTAAAAAGTGTATAATTTGAGCTCCCAAGTGTGAGTATGCTCACTGGTTGCACGGTTTTCTTGCTAGTATAAATTATTTCTAAATTTAATAAATGTTGAATATCTTATATTCTTAATGGAGTGCTATCAAGCCCATCAAGCCCATCATGTCTGAGTAGGAAATGTTATACTTTATTAGTACGTCCATGATGGGGTGTAATTAAGACGTACCGTTTCGTCTTGATATGTTGTTATGGAGAGACACCATTTGAAAGGGTATGATGGAGTCATATAAAAACTTCTGAAGATAACCGTTGGAATGGTTTTGGCAGAAAGAACGTTCAGAAAGAAAGAAATTGTTCTCTCTCATTTTTTTTTTGCTTCCCTTTCCATCAAAGAAAAAAATGCATTCCATTACTCCTTTACGAAGACAATCAGCATTTACGCTGTAGAAGTTGGATGTTTTCCTCGTGACTGCATTCAGACCATCGTGAAGTCATATTGTTTATCATTCACCCGTAATTCAACGTTCATTCCGGAGTAAATTGTTTATTGCGCAATAAAAAGAGGTTAGTCGTCTTTCACCAACTTTCTTCCTACAATGTCATCATTGCATGCTAGGTTCTCGCACCACATCATATGTGCCATGTCATAACGTGTGTGGCGTCATGTGCCACATCATCTTTCATGTCATTTATTTAGGGGTTAAATGTTAGGCCATTTGATTAAATTGCATTGCACATAGATTAAATTTCATCAAACAAGACAAAATCCTAAAAAAGTTTGAGCAACTACGTGTTAATTAGAAATCATACCTAAAGCTATTGATATGAATTCTGATATAACATTGCATAGGCTTTCATTGATACGAGGTAAGTCCCGTAATTTATTTATTACTTTATTGGGTGTTAAATTGATGGTTTGCGCACCCGTATGGTCACCTCATATGTTAAGAAAGTAAATTAAAATCAATTCAAGCTGCCTACAAAATATTTTTTTGGAATAAAAAAGAAAACGTATCGAAAAGGCGTTAGAGAAATCTAGCATAATCAAGTTCCCAAACTCCACAATCTCTGGTTCGTAGGAGTAAAGTAAATATCCCGTTATTTTACTCACCAAAAAATAAATTAGCAGCGACTCCTAACTAATAATCTTTTGTATACTAAATACTTAAACCCTAAGTCACAAGTTAGTATGGATTTGGGAGAGCCCGGAGCTAAGTCTAGGCTTAGTAATCCATTAACCAAATCCTAAGTGATGCACCCGAGGTTAGGTCGCGACAAGCTTAAAATGCAAGAACCCACATTTTATATCTACAAAGAGATTAAACATGCCCCCGTTCATACATTTGAGGATACTTGTTCATAATTTCCCTTTATCTTTCAAAAAAAAAAAAAAAGAATTGGCCTTTTTGGAGCGTGGCCATAGGAGATTCCTTGAGGAAATATCCACGGTTGAATTCGTTGATAGGCCCTTTTCTATTCTAAACAATTCCTGATAAGATTGATAATATTATTTAATATTATCGGAAGATTAGATTTGAGTATGATTTGATTTTGCTATCGGAAGATTAGATTAGAGTGGTAGATATGATTTGATTCCAATTGCAAATAAATTGATCCAGTCAATCTGTTAGATTAGATATTATCTAGTCAATCTGTTAGATTAGATATTTGAATTATAGAATAGGAAATCCAGTTGTCTTCTTAATATAAATAGCTTTATGTATTGTAGAATGATAGCATGTATGATGGCTTTCAGTGAATAACATTTTTCTCTTGGGAAATTTATCTTTGAATCGTTGTTTTCTTGAATCCTCTTATTTTCTTCAATTCCCTGCTTAGAATATATAGTTCTCGACTCTTTCTGCCGCTGGGGATCGCAAAAGCATCATGCAACTTCCAATACACATTCAGAGATCATTTCCACATTCTCCCCCTCCTAATCCTGAGCATTTTCTTCACATATGCTGACAAAGGTCTGTTTGGGAACCGGCCAAACAATACGCAATTCTATTTTATTATTCCTGAAAATGAAAAAAGAATAAAAACCAGTTTGGTAAATTTTTTGGTCTCGGAAATATATGTGTTCATTAGAATAGATTTAGAACAAGATCAATGAGTAAAAAAAAAAGTTGCTTCTTTATTCTCATAAACAATTCCAAAATCAAGCTAATCCAAAATTCTCTTTTATGTTTTCTCTTCTTCTTTTCTTCTTTTTCCTTTTCCTTCTCTCTTCTTCTTCCATTGACACCGCCATCGTCCGCCGCCACCAGTTGCCAATGATTGGTTGGTGAGGTCCAATGAGCTCACTAGAAGCTTGCTAGGCCGGGCGAGGTTCGACAAGCTCGTCGGAAGCTTGCCTAGCCACTGGCATGCCTCCCTAGTTAGGTGACATCGAGTCTCCCCATCTATTGGCAAGGCTTGCCTAGGCGCAGCCTCATTGGGAGTTGGCGATGCTTTGGTAAGGCCATTGGTCATCCCGAGGTCAGCGACCAGCCAAAGCTTGAAGAAGAAGAGAAAAAAAATATTAAAATATTAAAATTATTATAATATTAAGAGAAAATGGTTTGAATTAGAAATTTTGAGGGCGATATTACATGCAATTCTATTCTGGAAATAAAAATTTTGAGTAGTTACCAAATACTTTCAAATGTTTAGAAATCCGTTCATGAAATATAATAAAAAAGAATCATTTCTGATAAAAAAAATATTCTCGGTAACATAATGGTTACCAAACAGGATTGAATGCTTGAAGTAGGTTGATTATGTTCTTAGTCCAAAATAAAAGGCTGTTTGTCCACTCAAAACTCGGTCAATGATTAAGAATTTCCCATTATAAGATGGCCACGTATTCGGGTTATGTTAAAAGCATGGAATATTCTAAGATGGGAATTAAGACTATTAATAGAAAAATCGCTCCACGCGAAGCTTCTATTCCCTAAATGAGGCAAAATTCCCTTTTAGATCTCCCTTTTAGATCTCCCTTTTTTTCCGTTTTCACTTAATATACTGCACGCACCCAACATGAGTTTGCCCTTACTCATCATAATACGTGATCTTCTTTTTCCATATTGAGTCATCGTTAACATGTAATTTATGTATAAATGGGTATGATCATCAAGAGAGATTGTTCGACCACAGTTTGTTGAGTAAAAGATTTGAAAATATCGGACAAGACCGTATCTCTTTGGCAACCATGCTAGCATCGGCACTTTCATTATTTAATACATCGACAAAGACCAAACAAATTAGTTACTCATTCGAGGTTTTCGAATCCGGCACAAAATGAGGTGGGATTGAGATATGGTGCTTGAGTCAAACATTTATCTTTTCATGAGATTAGGCTTAATGGTTTTGCCGCTATCGTTAATGACCTAAGGTTAATCACATCGTGTCGCGTGTTGCGATACAAACCATACTAGTACACCTTAAAATTCCCGTTTAACCTAGGGTTTAGCAAGCAATTTTATTGCCCTCAATTACACGAGAGAAACACCCCAATTGCACACGAGCCTCGCAACCTGAAATGGAAAAAACACGTGCACGTGTGAAAAGCCTACAGCCTCCTTATCCCTGGCATGAAGGGGAGGGGTTAAAACCTAAGTGCCCATGACGATGCAAATAGAACAGTGCGCGACATACTCTCTTTCTAGGATATGCGACTCTTTGCTCTAATACCACATGTAAGATATATCAAAGTGTTGATAGAATTGTAATAGACAACTAAAAATACACTCATTATACTAGACCGCATTACATTATCACTCTCACACAACTATACAATACAACTTCTCTCTCACCACATAAGAGACACTCACACTCAAACTAACTAGTTGATACATGCACACACTCAGCTATTCTATTTTTCCTTCTCGATCACAAAGGGACAACTAAGGCCGCAGTGGTTCTCTCTTGAAGTTCACCTTTGCATTTGGTAACTTCCCATTCCAAAGCTCTAACTGTTGGAGGCTTTCCCTGAAGCTCACATGCATGTGGCTTCCCCAAGGCCCACCTTTGCACCTGGTGGCTTCCTCTCTGGCTTGAGGTTCACCGCCTCTTGAAGTCTAACCGACTTCAGTGCGAAAGAATTCAGCCGCAACTTTTTCTTCTCTTTCTTTGCCAACTTCAATTTGTCAACGATGGCTAATCAATGCTTGAAAACCATCTTCTTTTCTTCTTTTTCTTTTTGACCAACTGTGCCCTCGCTTCTTGAAAACTCCACCATCTACTTGCAGGCTCATCTTTCTCTAGAGCTCTGTACTCTTCTTGCAACTTCTTCACGCTTGCGGCTTCTAGTTTCCATATTAGGAGTTGACTCCAACACTCTCTCTCCCTCTCCCCCTCTCTCTCTCTCCTGAAAGACCGAGAGGAAATGGAGCTCGAGCTAAGCTGCAACCTACGAACCTCCAGAAATGATGCAACTGGTGGAGCCCCACAATAGAAAGAGTGCCCACAAGAATTCAATACACACCAAACGAAACAAATAGAATAACGCAGGAAATGAATGCAACCCACCGGAATGCTTTTCCCTCAAATCCAGACATCTCTTTTTATTACTTAATTGCGTGGGTGGGAAAATGGGATTCTCTTCTTCTTTTTCCAAATTCTCAGAAAATACATCTTGAAAATAATACATTATACATATCATATCCCCATCGCCATCGCCATCACCATCCATAGCACATGCACATACGTTTATCAATTGCATTAACGCCAAGCAGATGCGACGGTGAGAGTTTGGCCGCACCAGCCGAAGCAAACCCCACCATTCTCCTCTTTCACCGTGAATCCAGAGTTCCAGCCCCAAGGGCGGAGCCGCAACCTCAATGATGGGGCCACGTGTCCCAGTGTCTTCAACTCGAACCCAGCCATCCCCATGCGGACCCTCCACTCCTCGAACACCTCGCATCTTTCAACCCGGTCCCTACCTTCGCAAGCAACCCAGTTCCCCAATCTCCGACTCAGCCCCTCCTCCGCCCTCGCTTGCTCCGAGTCGTCCATCGGCACTGTAGACTCGATCGACTCGAGCAGCACCCCGTAGTACGCCAGTGCCTCCTCCACGCGCATCGTGAATGGCCTCGCGTTCGCCTTCACCTCCTGCTCCACCAGCGTCACCACCTGCGGCGCCAGCCCCTTCACACGCGTGTTCTCCGCGGACACGCTCTCATCCGGCATTCTGTACTGCTTGAACGCCAAGTTCACCGCCAGCACCTCGTCGGGCTCGCAGCCCAGCGAGTCGCGGCTCAAGTCGCTCAGCTTCTGCCTCACGATTTTGAATACTAACCTAACTCCTATCTCGGCCGCGACTTTACTCAATCGATCCCCGATCATCCTGAGCCTCTCCTCACCGTTGAAGCTATCTGCGAGCGTCGTGATCTTGAGGGTCCCCTGACTTTTGGACAGCTCGTGAAGGAGATTGCGGTACTGTTTTTCCCAACCAATTTGGAAATCAATTACATGGAGCTTGTGAGTGGAGGGTTGCTCTGATGCAGCCTCCAAAATCGTGCTATTGGCAGCCATGAAACCGAGCCTGAAACAAGGAGACAGATCGTAAAGTGACCAAGCCAACAACGAATGTTCCTCGGTGAACAACTCCGCCACGGGAGGGGGGTAATCGACGGGGCTCACGCGCGATTTAAGCGCGGACAACATGTATCCCATCAATTTCTGCTCTGAATTACCCATGGGGTTCAGCACAGCAGACAAGCGCCTCAGGATCTCCGAAGCCACGTCTACTCTGCCCTCGTATATCGCCGTCGCAGCCTCCACTACCGACTGCTCCCACGAGATGGATACCGGAGACCTCTGGACGGGGGTCTCGACGCTCTCCACCGGAGACCTCTGGAGTCTCCGGACGGGGGTCTTTACGCTCTCACTTCCCTTAGAGACCCCGGACATGACACAAGCGTTGCTCGGGACCTGCGAGACCTCATAGGACTCAGCCCCGCTCGATAGGGATTAGGTGTTGCTGCTGAACGACCCGAGGACGCTGACGATCAGATCTTCCGCAAACAAGGGCTGCCGTGGGTCATCGCCAGTTTGAGAGTGAGCGTCGAAGGCATCTCTGAGCTTCTTGGGATTTTTGGCCACAGAGCTCCTGGATCGCGTGCTTGCGGCTGGAGGAGAGGTTCTTAGGCCAAGCGGAACGCTCCATTGATGAGAGGGGTCTTGTGCTTTGCTTTGTGATGAGGGAGGAAAGTGGAGAGAGAGAGAGAGAGAGAGAGAGAGTGGCTTTTTGACAAAGACAAAAGAGCTCAGGGTCATGTGCGAAAGAGGGAAGGAAGAAGCGCGTGGACGTGGAGAAAATATTGGCTGGGTCTTACACTCTACGTAGGCGTAGGATAAGACCATTCAGAATCCGACACGTGGTTCCATGTAGGTGACGTCGTCAGAGATTCAAAATTTGCGCGCGCCGCTCCTCCGGGCCCACCCTTCGACACTCTCTCCCCTGCTCGCCTCCTCCCGCGACCGTGTCCCATCCTCTCTCTCCCCTCTCTCTCCTCTCTCTCTCTCCGTTCTCCGTTCCATTGCGGGGGAGAACAAAAACAAACCTTATGCTTCCATTTGCTCTTCCCCTCCTCTGCTCTCCCTCCCCGTTCTCGCCGACGCCCCTCCACCTCCGCCTCCGCCTCCACAGGTTGCCCGCGACGCCGACGCCTTTCCACCTCGGCCGGTTGCCTCCATCGCCCGACGCCGACGCCGACGCGGCCTCCACCTCCGCCCCGAACCCAACTCGACGCCGACGCCCCTCCGCTAATTGCCTCCATCACCCCCGACTCCGACGCCGACGCCTCTTCGCCGGTTGCCTCCGTCGCCCCCGACTCCGACGCCTCCGCCTCCGCCTCCGCCTTCGCCCCTGACGCCGACGCCCCTCCACCTCCGCCTCCGCCTCCACAGGTTGCCTCCGTCGCCCCCGACTTCGACGCCGACGCCCCTCCGCCTCCGCCTCCGCCCGCAGGCCCCTCTCCTTCCTCTCCCCCATCGCCAACTCCGTCGCATCTCACTGTTCGAGGTGAGTGCCACTTCTGATTCCTTTCTCCGCTCGCGACTGACCGACCGACCGGCCTGAAAGTGAATGTGCTTTCCCGAGAGATTCGAACTCTCTATCGAGTGAACATACCTCGAGGTGTTGGTAGAGGTTTGTGCTGCTCGGTGCGCAATGTTTGAAAGAGCGGCGGCAGCCTTAGGTTCGAGACTATGCCGATATGCATTTTGTTTTTGAAAATTTAGTGTGGACTTAGGAATGCTTGTGAAATTTGAATCCGTGACGGCAGTTGTAATGTATGATGGCTTGTGCCAACTTGATTGGGCTTGAATGGCGGTTTCGATATTAGGCCTATGTTAGCATCGAGCAGTGACTGAAATCGTACATGAGCTTGTCTATTGTAGTTGCTGCCAAAATGTTCACGTGAGATTGTGAGGAACCTATCTGTTGTTCACGCTTGCTTGATGTTTAAGGCATGTAATTGATGGTTTCACTCAACGAGATGCCAATGAGAAGTGTCTGAACTGAGTGTTAAGTCATCTGTCCCTTTGCCTTCGGTCTTTTATTTAGTGCTGATTAAACAATGATGAACTTGGAGAAGATGAAAGATGTTCAGGGAATCAGTCAGCTGTTTCTAATGTGCTCATGCATGTGCGGACGTGGGTGTTTCCATGTGTTTTGGGCAAGCAATTAGCAGCTTCTTGCTTTTTGATGGTTTTGGGCAAATATCTGGAGAGAGAAGTGGTTTTTGATAGGGCGTGGCAGTACATACTGTTACTTTAGTATTGTTTCAGATATGGAGCTTTAACTTAATTCTGGAAAGTTGCTCGAATGGAATATTTGATATTCCTCAATGCTTAGAATATGTCACTACTTATCTTTGACTCTACTTGAGTGGGGACCTGAATGATGAGTCCAGGTGGGCTTCAAGAGTTTAGATAAAAAGTGGTATTGGCATTCAAAATGAAAATGGCACTTTTAGGATTGTAGTCTTGCACTCGTGTAGCTACCTCGATCTAACTATTAGCCTGATTGGGTGCTTTTTCTTGTATTTCTTATAAATTGATTTGATTTATCTACTTGCTTATATATTCAGGATCCTTAAAGTTTCCACTAAAGAAATGTGCCATCGTTTTGATGAAGAGACACCTGAAAGTGCTAGGCAACCTTCAGTCTACCCTAGGAATTGTGGAGTTTTGCTCATACAAGGCAATGGATGCGGCAACAAAAGCTCCCGATTCCTCTTCGCCTGATGTAGCATGAGTAATAGGTGGAGATGGTTGGTGACAAAGCTGGAGGCATTTGTTCATCTAGTTTTATTAAGTGACTGTTTGTTTTTAATGTGGAATTTAGTCCCAATGTCTCTCATTATTAGCCCATGCATATTAGTAGTAGGATTATGTCATTTTACTCATAAACGATAATGATTGGGATATTTTATTCCCTTAGAATATATAGTTAATTAGTGTAGGTGTCAAACGAGATGGGCTAAATATTGTAAGTTTAGTTTTCTTAAAACTTTTTAATAAATTGGATATTCCATCTTGACAATCACATTTGACAATTGGATATTCCATCTTGACAATCATATTTTATTCCCTTAATTATGTTGAATGTCCAGCAATTGAAAAGATCACCTGTTTTTCCTGCTCCTTGGAGATGGCATTTTGTTAAAATTGCCCTGCTTTTTTATATAAGATCTGTCAGTAAAGTCAAATATATTTTTATACTTACACACAGTATACAAGAGAAACTACAGAGAGAACTAAAATGAGGAAGAGGAAAGAACCTAAATATCAAATGTATAACATGTTGGACTGAATGTCCTTTAAACTACATTAGTACAGATGGATGCTTATGGGAATTTTTAATAAGACCAATTCTGATGGATAATCCTTTGTATTTCCAAGGGCAATAGGTGTATGCTGTCCTTGAAAGATGTTGGAGTTCCACTGAAAACACAAAGATCAGCTTTTTGCCATCAGATTCTGAAGTATGTCTGGTTACTTTCTGAAAAGGATTTACACACTACATTTAAAGAGCCTTTGATTGATTCGGTTGCAATTGGCTTTCTAATTCCTTTTGTCATAACTCTATTTTTGGTGAATCTTAGTTGATTTTCATCTTTCAATTTTCATGTACTGCTGCTGAGGATATGTATTTGTTATGTCTCTCTTTCTTTCCCCTCCCTATTGCTTTATGCTCATATTTTCTCAGTTCCTTGAGTGCTTGGTCAGTTTCTTTTTTGTCACTATATTTGCTTCCCAATATATCTCACCCGTTGATGGAGTTTGAGCACACTATTAAGGTGAAGTTACTCATTTGCATCCTCTTATTAAAGAGGTCCTATGCTTGATTGCCATCTTCCTCTTCTCCATACAAAACTGTTGTTTTGGGGCACCAAAAGGGTGCCGAAGCTTAAATGGAAAATCGTGTATAAAAGAAGTGTTGGTTGTATGTAGAACATCTTGCTCTTCCAATCTTGTGTGATGATTAAATGAAAGAATGACATTGCAAATTGGCAAGGATTTCATAAGACGGGTTTCTCTGTTTTTGCAGGTGACTCCTGATGTGCATTTCCAAAATGATTTGGGTCTAGATAGCTTGGACAACGTAGAGATTGTAATGGCACTGGAAGAAGAATTTAAGCTCGAAATCCCAGATTTGGAAGCTGATAAAATTGACTCATGCCGTCTTGCTATTGAGTACATCTACAACCATCCTATGGCTGGTTAATTCGAGCTCATGCATCTTTTGACTATCCTGTATTGTGTGGACAATGAGCTGCTCAGCCTCCTCTTTGGTTGCTTTGTCTTGAGCGTGAAGCAGATGATGGAAAATAATCTCAAGTTTTGTGATAAAAGATAGACTAGCTGATGGGAGTCGTCTGGAACATATGACAAAAGACAGCAATGACATCTTGAACTTGTGGGCAAAAAATTTGGGAAAGCTACTTGATTTTGTGTCGAGAAAAGTTGCAACCAAATGCACAAGGAAACTATGGCTCATATGGCTGTCTTGAGAACTTCAAGATGTTCTTAGTTGAATGGATAACCTCTCTCCTTGAGCCTCCCCCCAAAAAAAAAGAAGAAAGCTAAATAATGCTGTTTCACATTGTGGTCTGAAGTGGGACAAAAAATGTTCATAGAACTCTCACATAGCTGGCTTCAATTTGATTGCATATTTTGCACAGGGGACCAGATTTGGGACTCCATTGGCATTAGCCGGCACATGCTGGCAAGTTGTTATGTATCTTTGGTGGCTGAATGACTCCATATGCTCAGTTAGACCTAGCATTGAGTATATTTTATAGTTTTGCCATCTTTCTTCTAACGCATTTGTAGTTCTTGAAAATTGACTTGTAGGAGAAGTCATATACGATGGAGTTAAAGCCTCACAAGATAAAATTCAAGATAAGACTCGATAAAGGGACATCATTGCCACCCCGAGTTTGGAAAGGGTAAACCGTGGAGGTCAACAAAGATGAAAAAGGTTATGAGGGTTCTTGGTTTTCCGCAATTGTCATTGACTATATAGGAAATGACAAGTATCTGGTGTTGGAGAAATCTTCTTGAAGTGTTTTGAAGCTGACAAAACGTTTCCATCAGTCTAGTCTGAAGGCTTGCACTCGCTATTTAAAGTCCGAAGACCTCCGGACAGCCGAGACTCAAGACTCAAAGTCTATCCTCATTGACAATCTCTAATCCGTTGAAGAAAGGTTATCCAGAACTGAATGTTTCGTTAAGGATTTAACCTTATCAACTGGAGAAGATCTCGTGGCTGGAAAAGACATAACGGAATCCTTTGATTGATCGAAGATTGACTCGATGATTGAAGATCCGGTGATTGCCTAAATATTCTTGGAAGGTTCTACTTATGGAAACCGAGATTCTGATTGTATGGGTGAACGGGATTGATGGGCTATCGACACATCCCTTTAATAGCTCAAATAATCTTCCTAATTGATTCTGTCCAACGGGTAGATTGGAGGAATTCCTTTGGTAAGTGCCAACGGGTATGATGGCATAAAGAAGTATATAAGGAAGACGTTCTAAGTTGTTGAGGTGTGCGCGATAGAAAAATTCCAAAGTCTGAAGCTCCTTGTTGTTTATACAATTCCTTTGAGCGAATACTTGTATACAAAATAGAGTCTATATTTGTGAGAAACCTTGAGGAGGTGTGATAGAACATCTACATTGTGGAATCAAGGGAAAGTTATAGTGTAACTTCTCTTTTGTTCATAGTGAAATCCAGCTAGTGGGCTGTCAGTGCAGAAGAGTGGACGTAGGCTTGGAATAAGCCGAACCACTATAAACCCTATGTTCAATTTTCTCTTCCTTACTCTCTTTACCTTGATCGTATTTCATTTTGTTAATCAAGAAAGAATTTACTTTCTATCATTTG